>NC_089804.1:41591045-41868545 GCF_029633855.1 Hoplias malabaricus
ACACACACCGAAGACAAGCCAAACACGCTCAGCATACTCTCATCCATGTGCAATGGAGTAAAGGTTTGGGGTAAAGTAATAGAGGGTGGCAATGAACACCTGTCATTTTCCAGCCAGCAGCTAGGCACAACAGTGGCACTTCTGTCTTTGAATTCAACTACAAAATATTGCTCTTTCTCCCTCTGAAACAATTAATCATGTTCACCTGTTTTTCTCCATCTGGGGTACAAGCAAAAAAAAAAAAAAAAAAAAAAAAAAAAGTTAATAAAATTATTCTTATATAATCTAAAGACATAATGGAATACATTAACTTTCTACATGTGTTTCATACAGTTTCAGAAGCTGTGGCCTGCCATTCAAAATTATTATTGCTGCCCATGCTGAAAAACATCCTAAAAGAGACAGAGTATAATTTACAATAAACATGTTTTCATCAGTTATACACACCACAGTGTATATTTAAGGTATTTCCCTGGTCTCACAAAGCAAATTCTGCTCATCCAGCTATCTGGACAGTCATGGCCCAATGGTTTAGAGAAGCCTGGTTGAATGGAAGATTACAGGCAGGACAATTGTGGAGTAAAGAATTGTTTTTTTTTTTTTTTTTTTAAATGATTGGCCCAATTACAGCCCATCAAAATATGTCTGGTCGCTAGGCAGGTTTTACATTCTAGGTTAAGTGCAGTGTTGGTATTCCACCACAGAATACAAAATGTATTCTTAAAAAAAAATGTTTTTAAAGCATTCCAATACACAACATGAGTAATGTAATCTGTAATTCTAACATTTTAAAACTTGTAAAGTGTAAAATGTGCTGATTAAAACAGAATATTCTTCTTGAATAAGCAGTAAGAAAATGTATTCAGAATACTTTACTCACATTGAGTAACGTAATGGATTATGTTAAAATAATAAATAAATTTTAAAAAGTTAAAACATTTGAACATGTATTTTGTATTCTACTGTATTAGAGTTTTCCACACTGCGGAGACCACCACTCAACACACATACACACACCGAAGACAAGCCAAACACGCTCAGCATACTCTCCCAGTCCCAGGACAGAGTGTCAATCCATATCTGGGCAAACATTCATTCACTCACACCAGTGGTCCACCCAGAAAATGCTGTGCGAAGCACTAGTGGACCTCCAACTTTGCCCTCAGTGGGCCAACAGTGGTCCCAACAGGGTAGAAGGGAAATCGAATTAAACTAGGCTTTACATGAATGATCTCAAGAATTTAGGGGTCAGTAAGTAATAAAAAGAACAATTCTGGGGAAAAGTCATGTAAGGAGGGATTTATAATAAAGTGGAATTAAAAACATGCACTGAAAATGTATTTACACAGTTGATTATTGTCAAGCCATTTGTTTCATAGGTTGAAAACAGCATTAAAATCACATACAGGAAAACAGCACAAAAAGAGAGCAAATAAGCATTAACAAAAGGAAGAGGATTCTTTTGTCAATTTCCAAAAACGTATGTCATTGATTTTATTTATTTGGAAACAATAAAAGGTTTTTATTTTGTCAATAAGGCCCATGCCATACTTCTGACATATTTCATAAAATATCACCATTTAATATTCTAAAATGTACATAAACAAACGCATACATTTTCAAAAGACCTTGCCTTTTCCCCACAGATATCAAATAGAAATCAGAAGAATATCTATTAAACATACCTGAAAACCTGATTTTGGTGGCCTTAAAAAGTACACTTACCCTATAATATAGCGTGATTCATATATCAAAGTATATGATCACATTCTAAAGTTGTCATATTGAGAAACATTGATAGAAAACTTTTACGTCTCAACCTCTTAAGTAGACTGTGAGGAATTATTCAAATTTCAAATTTATCGACCTGGCTGTTTGCTCGGACATTACATAATGTGGGTTAAAGGCAAACTAGAACACTTGCTATTCGTCATATTGACACGTTGGCTAGCTGCAGCAAACATTAGAAAACTAAGCCTAATGCAATAAAAAGTATTGATGACTTTGTTCACTTGGGATGGCTAAAGAAACAAAATACAAACTTCAAACAAAATGACCGTTACCAACCTGACATGGCGCGCGCTCCTCTGCTCTTCGGGGCTTGAGAACTCCAGAAGCCGATAGCTGCTAACGTACACACACAGTGTATTAGTTGACTGCACAAACGTCTTGTCACACAGTCCACAACACCAACTCACGTTTTTCACAACAAATTCAACAAAAGCCACACCGAATTCCAGCCGTCTACTCAATCCTTTTTCAGAATAAAACATTGGAAAAAACAAACCGAACACACCTGGCTCCGTCCAGACTTGTTACACGTGGAACGCACCTCTCTTCAAATCCCGGCGTTTTAAATCACTTGTAAACATGTACTTTAACTTCAAACTTAATATTTAATGTCACTTACAGTTGCAGGAGATGTTCAGCACCCCTGAAAATCGCGTAAAACATCGATAAAATTCAGCTTTTGCTTGCTCACCGTGTGAATGCGTGGTTTCCTGCATAACACAACGTTCCGGGGCTCTTAGAACCCTGGCAATGGGACGTTTCTGCGTAAAACTCTTTGAGAATTGCATGCTTAGGGCGTTCCTTCCGAGAGTCTGCGGTCACTGTGGACCACTGAGCGGCTGGGAGTCCTGTGGCAGTGGGGGGAGGGTCATAAATATACGAGATAGATAGATAGATAGATAGATAGCTAGATAGATAGATAACTGCTGATGGAAATGTAATCATTTTAGAAGGATTTTCTGAATTTTATAAGCACAAAGTAGATGTGAAATAGATTAAATATTGCTTAATCCACTTTACTTTAAATGTATTCTAAAGAGTAGTAAAATTAAGTCCTCCAGATTCACATGTATTCATAAGAACAGATTATTTTTAATATAATGGATTTGTTTTTCTAAACAAAATTAAAATGCATGGTATCCACTAGCAGACTCTGTGGGGGTGTGCAGGGCCCCACTTTGTGCCTCCATGATTGAAAAAATGTCGCTATGGTGCCCTATAGAGTGGCAAAAAAAGAGACAAGTTGCCCAATCGGCTGCCCTTCATATGGCAAATAAATAACGGAGTCCCCCCGCGATAAATTAAGATGATGTGACATCTAGAGCAAAAAAAAAATGGTGCCATGAAAATTTGCAATGCAATATCTATTCAAATTTCCTAACGATGTATAGTTAAATTTACATAAATCTAGGATGAAAACTAGGTGCTTTTTATTTTTTCGCCCCTGCCCTTAAACAGTCTTGAAGTCCTGAAATGTTAGGCCTTTCTAAGACAACTTACAATATTTTAAGCAAAAACAGTGAAGCATTATGGATCCAGATAGCTATGGAATGCTGGCATAGAGTTGGGTCTAAGTCGTTTTCTTGAGGTTCTTGAAGTTGGCCCAGACTCAGAAAACGGCTGTTAACCGAAGGTGTTTCGGCTTTTGTTATTGGTCCATTTCTGTGTTCCATTAATGACAGTTTCATGAATATTCAAATATTATGAGTCCTATAGGCTATATAGATGTATATGAAAATTATATAACACGTTATTTATAAATAAGAATTAATAATAACCACTGACATTATTTAATGAACAAAACTTATGTAACCATTACATTCTCACTTACTGAAATAAGTACTAAGGAATATTTAGTTCTGTCATTAAGCTTAAAGAACACAGTTATTGTGAAGTGTAAAGAAATGAAGCATTAAACTTTAAAAGAAATAAGCTTTGTTTTATTCATGTTACAGCTTCAGCAGATGAAACAAGTATGTACATATTTATAACAGCAACCATGCTAAAACATTCTCCTTCTATCAACAATATTTTACTTTCACCATCTAGAGGAGACAGACTGCAAATTTGTAGTGGGTATGTTTTTAGATGCGTAAAATATAAATACTAACTTATAAAATTATACATAAATTAGTCCATATCTGAACATATTTCAAACAGGTTAAAAAAAAACTTAAGGTAGCATTGATATCCAATAACAGGACAAAAAGAAAATCAACAAATCAAATGTTTAGCTATTTCTGAATTTACCACCAATAAAAGGCTTTAGAGTGGTGCAGCCTACCAACAAACAACAAAACCAGACAAGCTGTACTGATTTTTAAAGTGTTTCATTAAATCCAGTTCCAAAGTGGTGCAGTTACCGACCCTGAAACGCTACAGTTCTCTAAAAATAGACTTAATTCTTGAAGGACATCACATTGATAAGAGTGGGTAAAAAACTCAAAACCTACCAGCAACCCTTTCACATACTATCTATGGCTTGAAGACTTTCTTAAGGACTGAACGCTGTAGGTGCATTCATCTCTTAGTCCAACAAAGATGTTTTACAATGCATTAAATGTTTATGTTGGTCCCTTTGGATATTTCAAGTTCAGTGCCTACAGCAGTCCAAAATGCTTCATGAAGGCTGTGGTAAATTCAAAGACTGCCCATTACCACTGCTGCAATGCCCATTATCACAAGTGTCTGTGGTGCTGCATCAGCATTCATCCTCCATCAGTTCAACAATTTTTTTCTTCTCATGTAAGACACCTCTGGACTGGTATCTTATGTGGAAAAAAAATAAATAAAAAAGAGAGAGCGCGCAGCACGCAAAAAACACTCAGAGAGCGCGCAGCAGGCACAAAACACTCAGAGAGAGCACGCAGCAGGCACAAAACACTCAGAGGGAGCGCGCAGCAGGCACAAAACACTCAGAGAGAGCACGCAGCAGGCACAAAACACTCAGAGGGAGCGCGCAGCAGGCACAAAACACTCAGAGAGAGCACGCAGCAGGCACAAAACACTCAGAGGGAGCGCGCAGCAGGCACAAAACACTCAGAGGGAGCGCGCAGCAGGCACAAAACACTCAGAGAGAGCGCGCAGCAGGCACAAAACACTCAGAGGGAGCGCGCAGCAGGCACAAAACACTCAGAGAGAGCACGCAGCAGGCACAAAACACTCAGAGGGAGCGCGCAGCAGGCACAAAACACTCAGAGAGAGCGCGCAGCAGGCACAAAACACTCAGAGAGCGCGCAGCAGGCACAAAACACTCAGAGAGAGCACGCAGCAGGCACAAAACACTCAGAGGGAGCGCGCAGCAGGCACAAAACACTCAGAGAGAGCGCGCAGCAGGCACAAAACACTCAGAGGGAGCGCGCAGCAGGCACAAAACACTCAGAGAGAGCGCGCAGCAGGCACAAAACACTCAGAGGGAGCGCGCAGCAGGCACAAAACACTCAGAGAGAGCGCGCAGCAGGCACAAAACACTCAGAGAGAGCGCGCAGCAGGCACAAAACACTCAGAGGGAGCGCGCAGCAGGCACAAAACACTCAGAGAGAGCACGCAGCAGGCACAAAACACTCAGAGGGAGCGCGCAGCAGGCACAAAACACTCAGAGAGAGCGCGCAGCAGGCACAAAACACTCAGAGAGAGCGCGCAGCAGGCACAAAACACTCAGAGGGAGTGCGCAGCAGGCACAAAACACTCAGAGAGAGCGCGCAGCAGGCACAAAACACTCAGAGAGAGCGCGCAGCAGGCACAAAACACTCAGAGGGAGTGCGCAGCAGGCACAAAACACTCAGAGAGAGCGCGCAGCAGGCACAAAACACTCAGAGAGAGCACGCAGCAGGCACAAAACACTCAGAGGGAGCGCGCAGCAGGCACAAAACACTCAGAGAGAGCACGCAGCAGGCACAAAACACTCAGAGGGAGCGCGCAGCAGGCACAAAACACTCAGAGAGAGCGCGCAGCAGGCACAAAACACTCAGAGAGAGCGCGCAGCAGGCACAAAACACTCAGAGGGAGTGCGCAGCAGGCACAAAACACTCAGAGAGAGCGCGCAGCAGGCACAAAACACTCAGAGAGAGCGCGCAGCAGGCACAAAACACTCAGAGGGAGTGCGCAGCAGGCACAAAACACTCAGAGAGAGCGCGCAGCAGGCACAAAACACTCAGAGAGAGCGCGCAGCAGGCACAAAACACTCAGAGGGAGTGCGCAGCAGGCACAAAACACTCAGAGAGAGCGCGCAGCAGGCACAAAACACTCAGAGAGAGCGCGCAGCAGGCACAAAACACTCAGAGGGAGTGCGCAGCAGGCACAAAACACTCAGAGAGAGCGCGCAGCAGGCACAAAACACTCAGAGAGAGCGCGCAGCAGGCACAAAACACTCAGAGGGAGTGCGCAGCAGGCACAAAACACTCAGAGAGAGCGCGCAGCAGGCACAAAACACTCAGAGGGAGCGCGCAGCAGGCACAAAACACTCAGAGAGAGCGCGCAGCGCGCACAAAACACCCAAAGGGAGCGCGCACAAAACACCCAAAGGGAGCGCGCACAAAACACTCAGAGATCGCACGCAGCTCGAACAGGACAGTCAGAAATCACAAGCGCAGCTGAACAGAACACTCAGAGATCGCTCGCGCAGCAAACCAGCCCTTAGTCAGGTACACACAGTGAAACACACACACACACACACACACACACACAGAATCTGCAGCTGCTCTAAAGACTCACATTGCTGATGGAGCAGAGATCCACAAACTGATGGATCTTATCTTCCACAAAGCACTCATGGAACACGGAGAAGAATATCAGCTATAGAACACACACAGTAGAAGTTGTTAGATGGACATTATTCATCAGAATGAGATCCGTTTAGATTTAGTCTATTACCCTTTGAGGACCTAGTTACTGTATTTAAGTTATGTATCATCATCACAATATAAATAGACAGTGCTCTGTGATATCGGGGTGACTTTTTTTTAAATATACGCACTGACTTTAAAAAATCATCTCAAATCTCTAGATAATTTCCTAAGATGTGTGTCCAGTAGATAGTGTCACAGCTCTACATTCTTTATTTAGCTACTCACATCTGGCCCCATGTAAGCATACTTTGACCTAAAAGTATTTCCTCTCATATGATGACACCAAAACAGGAAACAAACTGACCGTTAAATGGAAGCTTGGCATGGTGGATGTGAAACCAGTCTGCTGCTACTATCTGGAAAATGTTATAATCATATGAACTTATATTTAGATCAAAAGGATTTGCATCATCCCTGTTTTGTAAGTTTCAACCCATTTGTCCTCATTTGTTTTTTGACTTTCAGTCGGTAAGAACACTATAAATCAGATGTTTGAAATCTCATATGTCTTAAAATTGTCTTTATTATATAATCATTTAAATGATGACTTATTTGTTACAATATTTAAGTCTGATTTATAAATGAGGTGTTGATATCAGATAAACCAAGGCTTCTGTGAAGAGTAAAATCAAGACCATGACAAAAACTGATGCTTCCTATCACACCACTTATGTTTATTTTTAATAATGTTAAATGTATTTTGTTGAAATGTATTCAATTGGGACTAAAAATGTTGGGACTGGAAAAGTTTACTGGCAGTAGGTTTGTGACATGAGTGGGTTTAAAAAGAGCTTCTCAGAGAGGCTGAGCTTTTCAGAACTAAAGATGTGGAGATGTTCACTGTTCTGTGAAAGACTCTGCAGGAAAATACTGAAATAATTCAAAAATTGTTTCTGAATATTAATATCTTTATCTACAGTTCAGAATATAATTTAAATATTCAGAGAAAACTTGGAGAAATCTCTCTCACCCAGCAGGTTATAAGTCAGCGGTTCCCAAAGTGGAGGGTTCCCCTAGTAGAGTAATCTACCTATCGCGACCTACACAATGTGTCTTGTCCGGTTTCATTTGATCATTTCTTGTATTTGTTAAAATAGTCCTAGCTTTTTGAAACAAGTAAAATATTTCAGACAAATCTTTTACTTTTTTCAAAATTCCTAACTTTTCTCACAGATCTCAAATTTTCAGGAATATTTCAACCCAAATAATTTTCTTGCAGTAGATGTGTGTGTGTGTGTGTGTGTGTGTGTGTGTAAGGAGTCTAAGGAAATACCTGTATGAATCCAATGCAGAGCCACAAGGCAGAAGCAACACCATAGCGCAGTATATGACTGTAAGCAGGTGTGTAGGCCCCAGCAGATTGCTGCAGCTCAGATGAGTTTTCTCTCAAAGCCAAGCTGGAGAAACCTACAACCTACACACAAATATACACAAACACAACATCATCTCACAGGTACATAGCACACAAAAACACATTAAGGGCATTAATGTACCACATAAGACATTTTTGAAGTTGTTTCAATTGCTACATCTGTTTTAAATATGATCATTTGCAAATTAAACACAGTTCTCTAGAATAAAGATTTGGAAAACACTTCTGATGATGTTTCTTGCAGGTGTAAGGAACTACATTTTTTTCCTAGTTGGAAATCATAGAAACCTGTGTGGGTTGTTAAGTGAAAATGACAGAATGTTTAAATGATTTCAGTTTGGCGTCTTCACTCTGGCTGGATAAAGATAGCTGTTTCTGTTTTCCAGTTGAGATAAGAGTTACACTAAAGACAGATAGGTTTTATGTATTACCTTATATTTCATTTGCTGACACACAGAATAAACATCACAAAATTTCTGCACTAGAGACTTTCTAAACCAAAGTAAAGTAATACATGTCCGGCTTGTGTCTCACCTCTAAAAAGAAGAGCACAGCAAAGTCCTGGAAGGTAGGGCTGATCTTACGGAACCTAAAATCACATGTGCACACACCGACACAAACACACACACATACAGCTGCTGATTAATCACAGTTTCAAGTAATTACAAATGGAGCTGATGTCTGGCCCCAAAAAAAGGGAATAAGACATTAAAAACACTATTTTTCTTTTATTTTTGAGTCACTAATATCAACATTCAGGAACTGTAATAATTCAGTAATTATTAAGAAACAGAACGTGTGTTACATAGTAATGAGAGAAAGGAATAGAAGCTTGGGCTCAAGTCCTTAGGGTAAATTCATGTCCATAATTTAAATTCATAGTGAATGTAGACTCTGCATAAAAAGAGAGATAATACTAAAATCACTCAATAATCACCCTCCACAGTTTTACTGGCTTTACTCCGAGGTCTCTCCCAGTCAATAAAAAATATGTCCACAGACAACTGCATCATGAGATTATGGAGGAAATGCACTGCCTGCATAAGAGAGAGAGAGAGAGAGAGAGAGAGAGAGAGAGAGAGAGAGAGAGAGAGAGAAGTAGGCATAAGTAATCATTATCTTCAATCATTTAAACTTAATATACTTAGGATTTATTGCCAAAGCTTTCAGGAGTGGGGTCTGAATTCATCACCGACGTTATTACATGATGAAGGATTATAATATAACAGAGAAACTATTTGAACTTTTGATATCACACAGTTTAATTTGGTCTAAGAGAATATGGCAGAGTAGATCTGTGTTAATGTGTTACAAACCAACACCTTAATTCTGATGTGACACTCTATAAAGAGTAAATAACTAACTAATATATAAATAAATAAATAAATAAATAAAAATTAACTCTTTATCAGTTGTGTTACAAAGCACAATGTTCAAATAAATGCTCCCAGGTTCACAATTCTAACCCAAAACTAGTCCATAAACTACCTTAAGGAATGGGAAAAGTACAAACTATGTTTGTAACAGATATTTGTATAAAAATGAATGAAGCCTTTTGAAAACAGTGTGTGGATGTCTATTGATTCCCTGCTCTCTATGTTGTGCACTATATTGGTCGTTAAATAACAATTTCAGCACTGATATAAAAACATATTTCCTCAACTATAAGCTGTAGCAATCCTTCTAACTGTTATTGTGACAATTTAAATACAGCCACCGTAGCTTCAGTATCAATGCAGTGCACTGTGTAGGGAGTGGGGAGCCATGAGAGACTCAGGTACTGTTTAGATTCTGTGTAAAAATTACCACCAAAATATACATGAGCAAAACGTAACTAATTTTTCCGGTAGATTGTACCATTCCTGAACACAATAATAGTGTAAAGTATGAAGTAACATTACTTATTAAATCATTAACTGTAAACTGATAACTGATAATGTTTTACTACATATTTACTGTTTTGTGTTAGTTTACACTGTTATCCAAAACACTATATAAATATGGTGTCACACACTGCCATTAGTCTTAAAATAAGTGGTACATTACCATCTTTAACTGTGATGTATATGTTCTATATAACAATTTTCTTGTGAATTATCTTAGTGTGATTTATATCTGTGACCTTAAGAGCAAAAGCACAGCCAACGTAGGTGACAAAACGTTCCTCTTCAGTTGGTAATGGTAGCAACACGGACACAAACTGCTGAGCCTGCAACACACACATACATGGTTAAAATTTATACAAAACTTCCACTGCACACTGTCCCATTTAAAGATGAAAATGTATTGTGACCCACTGGGACAAGGACCTGGATGGAGAACACAAAGCATGACCCACAGATAAATCAAATAACGAAAACACACTTGCCTTCACCGTCTGCACAACAGCCACAGAAAAGGAGAAGAAACAAAATATATGTAGTTTAGAAATAGTTTGCTAATCTTTCCTCCAGGGACCAAACATTATCATTAACCAATTATGCGTTCTACTGAACACACGTAAAAGACTTTGATTCCTCAAAAATACTCATTACTTTACAGTGATTTACTGTGACCTTTAAGTCAAAACTTAAAGGTCACAGTACCCTTTCAGTCTCTGTGATTTTCTCATGACTGATATTCTGTGAAATGTTAAAGCTGTTTTGAGTGAAATGGACCTGTAAATGGGTGAAGTAGAGATTGTGTTTGACAAGGCAGTACAGTTTCTGGCAGTTAAGCTCCTGTCTTTTTTTCTTTTGTCTTCAGTTTAATTAGTTGTAGTGGTTTTTTATGAAAACTCTAACTACTGACCTTGTAGAAAATGAGCCAGTACAGACCAGTTCCCACACTGATGATGAAGAAAACATTTTCCAAGTCTCCATCCATCCATTATCTGTAACCGCTTATCCAATTTAGGGTCGCGGGGGGTCCAGAGCCTACCTGGAATCATAGGGCGCAAGGCGGGAATACACCCTGGAGGGGACGCCAGTCCTTCAGAGGGCAACACAGACACACACACATTCACTCACACCTACGGACACTTTCGAGTCGCCAATCCACCTGCAACGTGTGTTTTTGGACTGTGGGAAGAAACCGGAGCACCCGGAGGAAACCCATGTGGACACGGGGAGAACACACCAACTCCTCACAGACAGTCACCCAGAGCTGGAATCGAACCCACAACCTCCAGGCCCCTGGAGCTGTGTGACTACGACACTACCTGCTGCGCCACCGTGCCGCCCTGTATATATATATATATATAACTAAATATCATGACAGATTACTTGATATACTAAGACTATATGCTGTGGTATTTAAAAATTCATGTGTTGCTGAAAGAAAGATTCAAAACATGGTCACCAACATTTAGGGACCTGCTCTATGGAGCACACACGCTGATTCTTTCAGGAACTACAAAGCATGAGATATGCAATTCAAAATTATAAAATAATAAACAAGTACATTTATTGATATTTCTTGCTAAATATTGGTAGTAGAATTACTAAAACATAGAAATAACACTTATTTAAGTTTAATTTACACTAATTTAATCTAATTTAATCAGATTACAGGTTTAATATAAAAACACTTATTTTAAAAATGAACAGTTTTATGGTCAACATCTTGTTTTGCGAGCAAGAGTAGCTGCATGTTCAAACCAAATACATGTATAATGTATTTACTGCAACAGTCAATGTGTCTCTCACACACATGGGTCAGCCACATCATTAAGACAAACTCTCTGTTTCTCTACTCGTGGTCCATTTTTATAAACTCTACTGAGCAAGTTACATGCTGTAGTCCATCTGTCGCTCTGCATACTCTGTTTACCCCTTTAATCTTGTTCTTCATTGGTCAGGTGGTGGTGGCGTGTTAGTGTTCATTGCGTTGGTGCGAGTGGATCAGGCACATCAGTGCTACTGGAGATTTTAAACCCGTGAGTGTCACTGTTTTTTGTAGCTAAAATGTTCACTTGCCAGTAAATCAATGAGAGGAGATGCAATTCTTCTTTTGCAGCTTGCTGTTTTCAGTAGAGAATACACAACCGCCACTCCACCCAATACACCCAGAGCAATCTGAACCTACACACAAACAGCCACATATCACTTTCAGAAAATAAAACGCTATGATCCAGCTGAATAAACCAAACTTAATCCCTTTAAAAACACTCACATTAGTTTTGACCCAAGCTTCATTTTGGTCCATTTCATACTCCATAGAGAACGACACCTAGAATATACACGTCAAGATTAACTTGTAACATTTATTTAACACAGATGCACAGACACATTTTCTAGACAACCTGGAAGGTTTGGGCACTTCTGTCTTATTTACATTTTTTTCTTTGTGAAAATGGGTGCACACAATATTATATTTTATTTGCCAAATTTATAATATTGGAAAAAGCAAACAAAAGTTGTCCTTCTTTTTCACTTTATTCCAGCATGTTAAACTCCTCAAATATTTAGCCACTAAAATATTAAATTTACTGAAAATTCCAAATGCTCTGTAGATTTGTTGTGATTTGACAATGGGTGTTCAAATCTTTGCATAAGACTTCTACTGCACATACACTTACAGTTTGCTTTGCCAGGTCAGTGATGAGAATATCAGAGTAGGATACAGTCATCAGAGGAGGGTACACTTCACCCTTCTGGGTATTTGGCACCAGCTGAAACCTTGAAAATGTAAATTGATGTTATTTAAAGGACTAGTTTGGAAAAAGTCTGATTTACTACATTTCCTCTTTAATCTGAACACAGAAACAGACTTTTTACACAATGTTTTCTGAAACATTAATTTCTCTAAATACTGTAAATAAACCAAGACATGTTCTTTGTCCTAAGTTTGTTTTTTAATTTTGTGCTGAAACTACAGCAGTATAATGTCAGTCATTTGATATAAATGTATCACTGTTTATAAACACACTAAATCTGAACATTAACAGTTGTTTATGAATAAACCCACCTCTGCAACATGGAGGATGTAATCTGTATCCACCTTATGTCTGTGATGTGCAGGCACATGAATGGAAGTCAGATTCTACAAGGCTGTTCAAGTCTGAGTTACATTAATGAAGATCTAGATGTGTGATCTAGATCTAGATGTGAGATCAGTGTGACTACGTCTTATGAAGTTTGGGGGTGTGTTTAAAGAAGAAAAAGTTAGTAAAGCCCTGTGAAGGACTGGCGCCTGGTGTATTCCTGCCTTGCACCCAATGATTCCAGGTAGGCTCTGGACCCACCCTGAACTGGATAAGCAGTTACAGATAATGAATGAATGAATAAAGTTAGTAAAGTTAAGTGTCTAATCCAGCACTAAACCAAAGAAGTAAACTTAAAATATTAAAAATATCTTATCCGCTTTACTACATTTGACTGAATGAAAAAGAGTGAAACAATACAGATACCTTTGTATGTCAATTACTGTGGATATTTTATATTACCTTATTTTTAGATCAGAGGCCATACGTATGACTCTGGGTGTGGAACTCAGGCTCTTCTCTCGCCCACTTAAGGTGTCAATCAGCATCAACCTCCGTGTAAGGTACCAGTTGTTCATGTTGCCTACTGTCTATTACCACATTAAAACATATAAGAAAAATAAATCAGAAGAGTCTCATGAGAGACTCTTTGGGTCTCATTATGGTTTTGTTCTCACAGTTCAGCACAAGTGTTGTTCAATGGAAAAAGGAAAGACATAAGACATAGTTTTGTTTTCATTCAATTTGAACAGACAAGTGTGGATCTCACAGTTTGTTCCAGCTAGTGCTGTATAGTCCCGCTTGATGGGGGTTAATAAACTGTAGTGAACCTTATCATTTTCAGTGTGTTTCCACACAGAGACACACCCTCCTTGTTCATTATTTCATGAGTTAATATAAAATGTTATAAATGTTGTAAAAGACAGAATTTCATTGAAATAAAGTAAGAACATTGAGAGTCAGGAATAAATGTATTCTCTGTGTGACTGTGTGCACCAAAACATAGCCCGCTGTATGATTCTGTATGAATACATTTGCCATTATACCCCTAGTGCATGATAAATGAAGGCAAAGTGTGGATTTTTAGCCACTGTGTATTGGTTTAAAAATAGGAATGTTATAGCTAAGATTGTACGTATATCAGCCAGACCATCTGCTTGGTAAGTGACACGCTACGTATTACGTTTCGCTGTTTCTGGGTCCAATCAGGCATTTGGTCCCTTGCCATTCATTCATATACATTCATTCATTTACACATTGTTTACACAAATATTTATACAACATGTTCTGAGTGGCGTATATTGAAACTACCTCACCTTTATCCTCTTGGCTGTTTTTAGTCTCTGAATCAATAGTTCCAATTATCATGTACAATTCTAGGGCTTCCCATCTGTGTATCACTACTCTGTGTGAATAATTAAGGTGTATACTCTCATAGCACATCAGCGATTCACAATGTGCACAGTGAAAGTGAACAGTGAAAATCCCACGGCTTGAACATTCTTGTTAACTTTGCTGTGTTGTGAAGACAGGTGATGGAAAAGAACCTCTCCCACCTTTCCAAATATGGTAATCTAGAGGATAGTTTATATTTGCATATTCAAAAGGGACTAAGGGTGGGGGTAAAATGTATAGTTTCCTACCCTCACTGACAGCTTATCCTAAACATTTCTCTCTGTGCAACACAGACACAGAGCATATGGCTGAACATAAAAAACAGTGAACATTCCTTAATACTGTGCTTAAGGCCTTCTGATTAAATATACCTCAACATTGTGAATTTTTTTTTAATTCCAGTTGAGTGGAACTTACCCCTAATGTCTGTAATTGTATCATTTACTCTTAAATTCTGATATTTCACAAAATAATCTTGCTCTATCTTGGACTGATGTAGGTGATGTACCATTATTAGTATCTTAAGAGACTGTTGTCTTGGTTTTGTTGAAGCTGGATTGACACAATTTGGGATTTGAGTACAATTTGATATACCAGGCTGATGTAAGCATGTTATTGACCTTATGTACTTCTTATTTCCTCTCAACAATGTCCATTCATTAAGCACATTGTATTCTCCTGGTGAAAGACTTGATGTCCCCATGCATACCTGCTGACTATTTATTGGACAGTAGCGTTCACAAACTAATCCTTCTGATGTGTTCCAAGTCTGCCGCACTGCAGAATATTCTACAGATAAGGCTACTGCTCGCTTCTCACGTTTGAGTGAAATTAGAACTGGACCTGTGTCATTTATTCTAACCTGTGTGGATGTGTTTAGTGGTGTGAACACATGTGTATCATTCAAGTTACCTTGTGGGTCATAATTTGTGTAAGAAATACCTGCAGACAGAATGATTATCACAATGATACTTTACACAAGTGGTTCCCCTCAGTCCACAAAGTCCAGGATGTCTAAATGGATATCAACCAGGCATAATGTCAAGTTATTCAGTCAGAGTTAATTAGTTGTCCTGTTATTTTGTTACTGCAGCAAAGGCGGTGCTTGGCACACCCCTCAAACTGAGCTAAAAAAAAAAAAATTAAAATTAAAATATAAATGAGTCTGGATGACTGTTTGCCAGCCGTTGCCTAGACTCATAACATCAATCAGTCAGAGTCGTCAGCTGATGGTGGTGTAGCTCTAGTGATGCTCCTAGTTACAGGTCTTTGTATTCCACTCAGACCTGGCTTGATGACGTCTGGTGCTGGCGTTGTCTGGTCCCTTGCTTCTGCTCCTGTGTCTGTGCTTTGTTGTTGCACAGTCGACCAGTTAACATCTAATGAGGCGTTAGGTGAGTGACTCTGTTGCTTGACATTCTCATGCTCATCAATGTTAAAGGCAGTGCATCTAACCTATTGATTTTCTGTTTACTATCTGCCATAATCTTTACAATCTTTGCACGAATTATTCCATTTTGCCTTTCTACTCTGCCTTGTGACTGAGGATGATAAACACACCCTAGTCTGTGTTTGATTCTCAATGCTTGTGAGATTTTCTGAATCACTTTGTTCACAAAGTGTTGACCATTTATGCTAATTGGCACTACTGGTCCTTCATTTGCCACTGTTGAGGCAACCAAATTTATATACTCCCCCCTTAGGTCTCCTGGGCACCTTCAACACCATTCTTGACTTTGGCAATCACAACTGTAGTGGCCTAGCTTACCACAAGTCCAGCAGTATACAGGAGGTCTCTGATATTGTTGTGCTTCTGGCTGTCTTGTCTGCTGCACTCTTTACTTCAGGGGCATACGGTGGGGGTCTATCTTTAACTCTCTATCTTCCTTCATCACTGTGTCTCTTATCTTTTCCAGGGACGTCCCTTTCTTTCTCCTGCACTTTTTCTCTCATGGGTTCCTGTCTGTACTCCTGCTCTTTATCTCTGACTTTAATTGCAAGAGTTTCAAAAGCTTGTCTTTATTGCTAAGCAACGTAATTTTCCTCCCTACCTGGGCCTTAGTTCTAGTTATTTTTCTTTCCACCATCTCTCTCACCTCCTGACATAATTCAACATCAAATGAACCTCTAAGCGACCATTGCTTTTCTTTTTTGGCTGTTTTTTTTTTTATTCCACTGCTTCATGCATTCCGACAGTTCTGCCTTCGTTCCCACCCCTTCAAACAACATCAGGGAAAATGGTGTAATCTCATCTTTTTCGGGTTTCATTAACTTACTCCCCATTTTTTACTTCACTACTTCAACTTAAACTGCGTGTTTGTAGTGTAATCAAACTAATCCTGTGTATGTGTATATGTGTGAGAATAAATTCACACTTCCCTTTACTCAGTTTGGCTTTTCTCTCTCTCTCTCTCTCTGTCTTTCTCCTACTTTGTATTGATGGCACCACCTGCTTTCAGCTTTATTCTGGTTGTCCTGTAACACAAATTTGGTTGACAAAAATATATACATGTTAATTTATCCACATTAATTCCCTACCTTTTTTGTGTATGTTATTCAAATTATTACTGGTATTATTTACATAACTTAGCTCAGCACACATGTGTCTCTTAATTCTCATCCTGTCTCTTTGTACACACACAATGCTCTCCTGGAGCTGCATTCCTTGTGAGTGGGTCTGGGGTTAAGCACAGCCTCCTCATTCCAGTCAAACTCCATACATGCACCACACCCATTGGAAAAAAAAACCAGTTCAAAAGCACCCAATCTCTCCAAACCCCTGCACAGCACTATACATCAATATTTTTCATACATTTATATTTTTAATTTGCCCAAATAAATATTATTTTCTATTTAGACAATGGCTTTTATCACTACATCACAAATCAAAGTCCTGCCATCTCTCTCTTTTTCAAGAGTGAAACTTAGGCCTTACACACTTGTAAGAGGAGACCCCCCCAATCAAAGTGTAAAATCTTAAAGCTTCAGCGAAATTGATAGGAATTTAGACCCATGATCTCTTTTTTCTCCCGATAAAAGCCTACATATGGAGATTTTAAATTTTCTCCTTTTCTCCAATACTAATTTTACCTTTAATTCCCATGATTACACCTTACAGTACCCTCAGCTTTAACACCTCACTCTCCTTTTTCCTTTTCTCAGCATCTAAAAAACATCTTTCTGGAGCTCATTTTCTACTGTTTTCTTTAATTTACAGTCTCCCAGAAAGCTCATTTATTTTTACTTTTTATTTAAAAACATCTTCTGTTCAAGGCTCATTTCCAATACAAATAAACAAAGCCCTCTTATTTTTTGAGGTTCATGAAATAATTTACAATAACTGTCCTTGAACGAAGCTCATTAATTTTACTAAACACTAAAAATTTTACTAAACACACATTAATTTCTCTAAACACTTTATTTACTCTCTCTGACACTGTCTGGGCAGAGGTGTCTTTTCCCTACTTTCTCTAAACACACACAGAGAAAATTTATGGCTCTTTACAGCGCAAGGGAGAGACCAGTTCTGCCCACACACTCATGATGTACCAAAGAAGGCAGGGGGGTGACCTGCACTCAGCACTCACAAACATAACTCTTTCAGCTGGGAAAGGGAGGGGTGAGAGACACACTCACACGGCAAGACACTCCTTTTTTTTCTAAACCCACTAAGCACACACACACACGCACACGCATCACTTTCAAAATTTAAAACAATTCTCATAGTCGACTCATTCACACTTTAACAGCATACTTTTTATATTCTACCTCTACTTATTTCCTTATTCCTCGACTTAACCATAGACAAACAAACACACAAAACTTAACTCTTGGTACCTTCCATGCACATTTTTCTCTCTTTCTGTGCACTTTTATTTTTCCTTCTCTTTTCTCTACTTTTCTGAGCTCTTTCTCTTTCTGTTATTACTTTTTATTCAGCCAAAGATTTTTACGTATTTTATACTTTTTTTGTTTGCGGCCTTTGTCTCCTATCTCTCTTGCTTTATTTCTGAGCTTCCACACTGCAGTTCTGCAAGTCTCAGTTGAGCGGCTTTTTAAAGTACCAACAACTGTATTTTTTATTTTTTTTGGACTTTTTTTTTTCTAACTGTTACTCCTTTTTCTGGATTTTTCAAAAGTTTTTTAATCATGCCTCTCTTTCAACAAGTCTTCTTCATACGTCAAATTACAACACCACTGCATTGCAACTTTGTGGCAGAGAGACACAAAGATGCAGAATTTATATGAAAAAAGGCTCTGCTTACCCGTTTTAAGGTGCATGCTACGATAAGGTTGGTTCTCTCACCCCCAAAACGAAATGCAAAAAAAGTTCTGGTGCTGATAAGAATCTTTTGCCACTGGTCGGGGGCTCTCGGAGTCCCTTTAGGACGGGCCATCAAAATGTTCTTACCGCGACGTGTTAATCTTGTATCTAGTCTAAGTATTTTTTTTAATTAGGATGCATTCCATAGGACATAAAAATGGTACCCTTATCTCCTTAAGGATGCAGTGTATCATAGGAGCCCAATTAAAAAGGTATTTAAATTAAAGAGGTATTTCAAAGGAAATACCTCTTTATCATGCTGTACCGGGCAATCAAGCTCAAGCTGTTCTACACACCATTCACCTACAGAGTTCATGCCCGAGTCTCCTAAGACTCTTTTGTTTAAAACAAGCACATGTCTTTGTTTGTGAGGAAAGTTAATAAGTGGATCTTAATACTTTTCATATGCTCCCAACTACTGATCTTTTTTCTAATTCTCGATCAAAAGCCTGCTCAGTCCAATTAATCGTACATTGCATTTGTATTTCTTCAGGGGGTCTTAGTTCTAATAAATTAAAGAAGGTATCATATGTGAGACATCGGGATGTCAGAGGAAGCCTCATCACTGCAATACATTCAACACTAATAAACCTATTGAGAGAAAATCCCAGTAACGTTAGACATCATATCATAGATTTGGGATGAGATAGGCTGAAAATAAATCACACCCCTGTGTAAGTCAGGGCCTCCTTAACAACGTGAGTTTGGAGGAAATCTGAGATGGTCAAAAATTAGCCTGAAAAAAAACCACAAACCCTTAGTATTTTTTTGGGTGAAAAATGCAACCTCCTCAGATGTTCTTCAAACCCACACCGTGTGTCAGGGAGGTCCTGATGTAGACAGTGGTGTGGTTATTTTCGCTATACCACATCCCAAAACTGAGATATGGGGACATGTTGTAGCCCATAAAATGTATAGCGTTTTGATAGTAGCTGACAGGCTCAGGCTGTAAGAACAGATTAATGATGTAGTATAGTTTATTAACATCCTGATCATGGATTATTCTTTAAACAGAATGTAGACACTTTAAAGCAATAAAGAAAATGGAAGACCTTGGCTTGAAATGTGTCAAAAAGTGCAGCAACACCCCTAATGTGTCCCAAAACCTGTACATTTTGTGCTGTATTGCACATATAATGAGCTGATTGGTTTATTTCCAATGTATTCAATACCAGGTGGCGCAGTAGGTAGTGTCACAGTCACACAATTCCAGGGACCTGGAGGTTGTGGGTTCAAGTTCTTGTCTGTGAGGAGTTTGGTGTGTTTTCCAAGTGTCTGCATGGGTTTCCTCTGTGTGCTCCAGTGGGCCAAAAAGTACAGCATCACCTTTATTCTGTTCCAAAACCTGTAAAATTTGTGCTTTATTGGATATATATCAAGCCCATATGTTTAATTACAATATAATCAACACTGTTAACTCTATTGAGAGAAAATCCCAGTTACGTTAGTCCTCATATCTCAGGTTTGGGATGAGATAGGCTGAAAACACACCCCTGTGTAAGTCAGTGCCTCCTTAATCAACAACGTGAGTTTGAAGGAAATCTGAGATGGTCAAAAATTTAGTCTCAAAAAAACACCCCTTAGAAAGACCCCTTAGAATTTTTTTGGGTGAAAAATGTGACGTCCTCAGATGTTCTTGAAACCCACACCATGTGTCAGGGAGGTCCTGACATAGACCGTGGTGTTTTATTTTCACTCTACCACATCCCAAAGCTGAGATATGGGCACACGTTGTGGTCTATAAAATGTATAACTGTATATATCATGATGGGATTCCTATTTCCAGTGAAGCTAGGTAAAGACATGAGTAGAGGGGTGTGATCAGAAAACCCTACTCAGTCTAATATATCCTACATTGCATTTGTATTTCTCCAGGGGGTCTTAGTTCTAATAAATTAAAGAAGGTATAATATGTGAGACATCAGGATGTCAGAGGAAGCCTCATCATTGCAATACATTCAACACTAATAAACCTATTGAGAGAAAATCCCAGTTACGTTATTCCTCAAATCTCAGCTTTGGGATGAGATAGGCTGAAAACACACCCCTGTTTAAGTCAGCGCCTCCCTAATCAACAACGTGAGTTTGGAGGAAATCTTAGACGGTCAAAAATTTTGTCTCAAAAAAACACAAAGGGGTATCCCTTAGAATTTTTTTGTGTGAAAAATGTGACCTCCTCACACCCACAACGTGCGTCAGGGAGGTCCTGACGTAGACCATGGTGTTTTTTATCTTCACGCTACCACATCCCAAAGCTGAGATATGGGCACATGTTGTGGTCCATAAAATGTAAAACTGTATATATCAAGATTTGGAAATAGGAATCAAGGGATTTCTATTTCCAGTGAAGCTAGGTAAACGCATGAGTAGAGGGGTGCGATCAGAAAAGCCTGCTTAGTTCAATATATCCTATATTGCATTTGTATTTCTCCAGGGGATGTCAGTTCTAACTAGAGGTCCTCGTTTCCAATTGCCCCTCCAAACAAACTCCCGTAACTTGAAAACTTTTCTGGGTCAAATTTGAACAAAACATACCATAGCGACAAGGACAGTCTGGCGATCGAGTTGGTGTAAAACATTTTTGAGCTAGTCTGAGCGAGAATTGATGATGTAATGACGAGTTGAAAACAGGAGAAATTTGTAAAATTCTGCTTTCTGAAAATATATTGAACTCTATGGGAGCCTTCATAACTCAAGAACCACATTTTCAAATTTGCATGTGTTAAAAATAGGAAATTTCTCTACCATTTGAAATGTAAATGAAGTCTGTAGGTGAAAGTATAAGGAAGTTATGGTAAAATGTTCAGCTAAATATTGAATATTGAAAAAGGATCAGGCATATTCATTTCAATGCATTCCTATGGGAGCGTACGCAACCTCCAAACAAATGCTTATAGCTCGGAAAAGATATCCCTAATGGCTTAACTGCATATACCTTTGCAACAAGGAGCCTCTGGGAATCAAGCTGGTATAAAAAATTGAGCAAGAATTGAGCATGTTATGATGAGTTAAAAACAAGAGAAATATTTAGAAACTGCACTCTGAGCCGCTCCAAAAATACATTGAACTCTATGGGAGCCGAAACCCTCCCAAGTGCCGAACAAAAATTCATAACTCAAAAAACGTATTTTTAAACATTTTCCTGTACAGGTGCTAGAAAGGGGAAGTTTCTTTACCATTTAAGATTTAAATTAAGTCTCTAGGTGAAAGTATAATGAAGTCATTGCGAAATGTTCGGCTGAAAAGCGAAAAAACGGTTTTAGGGCAGAAAATCTAGAGTGCGATGACATCACGCACTCTAGCCATCCCCCATTCAAGTGAATGGAGGGATTTTGAGGGAGGGATAGAAAGGGACAGATGAGTGCAAGTCCCGGTTCGAACGGGTCCGACCGTCTGCAATCTCGAGTTAGAGCAGTTTGAAAATTAATTCCATAGAAATGACTGGGGAAAAATGACTATAAGAGTCGATAGTTCAAAAACTGTGGAACGAGTTAACCGAACAAGGAATTGTGGAATAATAATAAGAACAATAAGAAGTTGACTTAAGAAGAACAATATATTGCACCTGCTGCTTTAGCATAACATAATTAAAGAACTACGAAGTGTGGAGCTGTGGAGCTGATGCAATAAACAGAGGATGTAAATAAAAGGTGCGTGTTCCTAATCCAGTGATCGCTGAGTGTTTTGTCGTAACTGTTGTTACCAAAGAGACTGCATGAATGTCTTCTTTTTTTCTATTTTCCCTCGGTCTACCAATTATCAGTTCCTTAACCCTTACGTATACTCGAATATACACAGCTGTGGTGACATGTAGCAGAATCAGAATCATGCCATGAACGTGTAAACACTACAGTCACTAAAACTCCTGTTAGCAATATTTACACCTTTGCTTTTTTCTTCCTGACATCACTGTCCTCTGTTTACTGTATTATTATCTGATGTTTACAAGTGTGCTTCTTGATTTGACTCTTCTGTATAAACCTTTTACCACAAATTGAACAACCATAAGGCCTTTCTCCAGTGTGGATTCTCTCGTGGTATTTCAGGTGACTTTGCTGATTGAACCGTCTCCCACAAAACCTACAGTGATATGGTCTCTCTCCTGTGTGTGTCCTACGGTGGATCTCCAGCACTTGTGCATAACTGTAGCTCTTCCCGCACAGATCACAGCGATACGGCCTCGGTTTCTCTTTCTGATGTACGACCAGGTGTTGTTTCAGCAGTTCGCGATTTCCGAAAGGCTTTCCACAATACTCACAGTAAACAACTCTGTCAGCAGTCTGACTCTGAACGCACACTTCAGCATTCAGAGACCCATTATCATAAAAAACCTCACAGTGAGAAGAAGAGCTGCCTTGATCCTCTCTTAAGCCTTCAACGTTATTATCATTAGTTATTTCATGTGGCGTCCCAGAGGGTGCATTTTCAGAGTAAAGGACCGGCGATTCCCAAGGCTCCAATTTTACAGTGACTCCTGTGTTGTTACACAGACCAATATCACCCTTTTCTTCATCCTTAGTGTCTTCTGATAAATGGTAAGCTGGCTCCTGATATGCAGTCACCGCTGAGGGAGAAGAGGGTGAGGATGGATTGTTCAGTGGTACCTGTGGCTCAGCATCCTGATGCAGAGTGGAAAGCTCCACCTTTACCTGTACAATTGAGTCCAGTGGTTCTTGACTGAAGTTTGGTAGCTCCTGAGGAATGGTTTGTGTGGTTTGATCATCTGTAGGGTACGTACATGCAAAATATTAGGATTCATGGACAATTCCATTCATTAAATCATTAAATTCCAGTTCATTAAATAGAATATATTCATCTAACAGGTTTCCCAAGTGTCCTTTTACAGAACAAATGAATGTATGTTAACATATCTTTACAGTCTATAATGAAACAATTCATTCATTGTCTGTAACCCTTATCCAGTTCAAGGTCACGGTGGATCCGAAGCCTACCCGGAATCACTGGGCGCAATGCGGAAACACACCCTGGAGGGGGGCCAGTCCTTCACCGGGTCCATAGAGAAACATTAATCTCCAAAATAGTAACTTTATAGGAGAAGACCTTTTGAACTTTCAATGGAAATCAATTTTAAAAGATTCTATGCCAAGTAATTCTGGAGTATTTCTATTGGTCCATTCATCATATTTATTTACTGACAAAATATGAAGGTCAGCTGCTGTTTTCAAAAGATGTAACAAACTAAAAATAAAAAAAATAGAGATACATGCTTTCGGACAGTGAGGGTTTGTATAAATCATATGTAAATAAAGAGCTTTAGGTTAAGCAAATCTGACTTAAATATTTGAGTCTGCTTTTAACCTATCACATGTATTCAGGCTTGGCAATGTACTTGGAGTGTGTTTTTTCATCTGTATATGAACAAACTAGAGTTCTTTACATAGTTCTGTAGCTGAAATATAGTGGCAAAGGAAATGTATGCAAATGACGGGAAGGGAGTGTAGAAATTTTTTGAAATAACTATTTTTTTTCATTTGAAATTTGAGCCAATTTGGAGGAATTTGACATCACTTTAATTTCATAAACCTCATAAATATTAAAAGCTATAGTAATTGTAGGCTTGAGGAACTACCATAAAGTTAGTAGATTATATTAATCCTGTTACATTAATGAAAAGGAAGTTTGATCAGGAATATCAGTAGTAATTCCTTCATACATTTCTGTGTTCGCTTCTGGTTTAAGGTCAGTGTGTGTCCAGATCCTGCACAGAATCACTGGGTGCATGGTGAAATTAATCCCTAGACAGGATGGCAGTCCATCACACACTCACACATTCACTCACACACTCAGACACTCACACTCATGGCCAAATTTGAACAGTGAATCCACTTAACAAAATGTATTTTTGTACTTTGTGAAGAAATTGGAGCACCCAGAGAAAACCAAACACACACACACAGGAGAACCCACCAAACTACTTACAGACAGTGACCCAAGGCAGAGTTTGGACCCACACCAGAACCCTCCAGCTGTTCGACAGCAACACTACTACACTGTTATTTCCGTAAGCTTTAGAAAACTTAGATCTAATGTACGTTATCTTTAGTTATCAGACTGTTTCAGTTTTGGCCACAAGCTTTTCATAATTATCAGGCTCTAAACAATAGTAATTTTTTTAGCCTAATAAACAAGACCTTATTCAACTGTCTTCCACAGGGTGTGGTGGTTTAGTCCAGCTCAATGTGTACGTGATGATTAACCTTCACCACCTTACATCAGCAAGGATCCAGATAATAAGCATCTAAAACCAGGAGCCAACAAAAGCTGGCATCACTTGGATTTTTCAGCATAGAATCACCACTCTGTTACTGTTATTCCAGTATATCGTTAAACGGTGGTGATGTTAAATGGTTATTTAAATGTTATGACCGCGATGATACTACATTTTAAACTAGGTTAGTGTATGTTTTTATATATCAGAAATAAATTCAATTCAGCTGCTGTGGTATAATGATCTTAGACGTTAAATACTCTTTAATGGTGCAGTAATTACACTCTCACAGCGCATATTTAAGGTGGAGCGGAAATTTCCTCTCTAGCAAATTAAACAAATTTGAATCTCCTGGATCTCGATAGTTAACTATCATCCAGAATCAAGTATCCTCAAAAAGAAGATAAAATGAGACTGAATTAAACGTTACCTGATCCATAAGGTTTTTCCGTTAGCATTTTCTTCAGGTACTGGTTTTCCCGTTTCGTGCGGTCTATTTCTTCCTGGTACTCGACAAGTGTGTCCTTAAAGGCTTGAAAAATCTCTCCAGCGACTGACAGCAATCGCTGAGAGACGAACGAATTTAAAAACTCAAACTTGCTAACAGACATGTTGGCAGACGCATCCATAGCGAACAATAACACTTCTTCTTGTACGAACTGTTTCAAACGGCTCCCTACTGTCCCTACCCCCTAGGAAGTGCACGAAGTAGTGTCGGTGTAGGTTATGAAATAACGGCATCTACAGCCTAACGGTGATGCTTAATCCCTAACTGAAGGACATATATATTCATCAACAAGCTGCAGCCAACCTCTTTGGTCCTCTGGTTATTTATTTGTATAGTCTTTTTGACAATTCATGGATTGTAGAGTATGGAGTATTTGGTTTTCAGCGTGAAACGGTTTCAACACAATAGCGCCATCCAGCGTTATACTGCGTTCAACGTGGACTGAATTTATGACTCACGATTACTTTCTTTTTCAAATTGGAGTGCTGTTTTAACATCACACGCACACTATGTACAAAATATGAGAGTCATAGTGCTGTTTGACACTATTATATTATACATCTGATACTGTGGCAGGAATCATTTTCAATGGAGGGTCACCTTATTGAACAAGCCACTTTACTGCAGCACTAAGTCATAAAGAAGCTGTGGGACTGAAAAAGGGGATGCTGAAGGCTTATAATAACATTGTTAAATATTATTATTAATAATTCATATTACAATTAATTAAGTGAAACACAGAGGAAGGGAGGTTGTTCAAATAAAACAAACAAACAAACAAAAAAAGGGATGTGGCCTTAATGAAACAACCCAACGTTGGAAGACATACATAAACCAAAATTATTCTTCTTATTTATACTATCATTTTGTACATATTTACAGTCCTATAAATCATAGTTTACCAAATGGTTCAATGGGATTTCAAATCTTGAACCAAAATTTTAATTTTCACCTTTTCCATCCTGGGACTTATTACTCTAGTCTTTTGAAAAGAAAAACTCCTAGGCGACGTATTACAGTAAAGCTTTGGCCAGTGTACTGGGACAATGGTGCTGACCGATATTTGGCATTATTAATGAACTTTTATCCAACTTATCATATCTTAAATCTTAGTACTATGTATGATGTATAATAAAGAGGAAAAAATGGAACTCATGTAAGTCGCCTGTCTGGGATACAATTATACATCAGCGATTTTATTACGTCAGTCACATTGTTCTATAAAGATGTAAACCATTAAAAATACACTTTAAATGGTAGTTGGTTCAGGTCCCTAAGCTGGCAAACCACAAGTATGATGTTACACATATGGAATAAAAAATGTGGCAAAAGGAGTAAGGCACAGGAACAAACACTGCTTTTGTGTGCATCAACTTTAGGTCAAGGAATCATTTATTACTTACTAATCAGCCAATGCTTAAATGATGTTCAAAGGTTTCACTCACAAGGCACATGTTGCTTCATAACAGTTTATGCAATTACAACAACAGTTCTGTGTTAACAGAAGTGTGTATCTTCTGAATGTGTCCAGCTAGCTTCTCTAAGCTATATATTTACTATAAATTCTACACGGTGGTGGATGAGAATGTTTTGAACATTTTAAATAAGAAAATTGAAGGCCAAAAATACATTGAGAAAAGCTGGTAGGTTTAATTCTATACAAGTCTCTTCATATTCAACAGTTACTTTTACGTTTCCGTATAATCGTAGCCACTTGGTCATGGTGAATCCGAAGGTGCTCCTTTCCTTGACCCAACCAAGTGAATAACTTGCCGCAGACAGAACAGCTGTAGATTTTTTCTCCAGTGTGGATCCTTTCGTGACCTTTCACATGGCCTTTCTGATTGAATGTCTTACCACAGAACCTGCAGTGATACGGTCTCTCTCCTGTATGAGTCCTAAGGTGAATCTTGAGAACATGTGCATAACTGTAGCACTTACCGCACAGCTCACAGCAATATGGCCTCTCTTTCTGGTGCACCACCATGTGGGCCATTAGGAGTCGATCATTTTTGAATGGCTTGCCACAGACCTCACAGTTAAGCAGTCCATCTGCAGCATGGCTCTGCAGTTGAGAAGATAGAGGAGTTAAATCGCTGAACACATCCTTGCACTGAAAGTAGGGCTTGGAATCTGGTTCATCTTTTATAACTACAGACAGATTTTCTGGCCCACTTTCAGACGGCATGGATGCAGAGGTGGAGTCATCTGAGGAGGCAACCAGGGAGTTGCAGGTTTCTAATCTGCTGGATGAGACCAACGGTGAAGAGTCACCCTTTTCCTTCTCAGTGTTCACAGCTTTAACTGAAAAAGACTCAGGTGGCTCCTGACTATGAGCAGTCACTCCATAGGGATAAGGACATGAAGATGGATATTTTGCTGGCGTTTGCGGCTCAGCATCTTGTTGCGTGGTGCAAAGTTCCAGCTTGACCTGGACGACTGAGTTTCCAGAGTCCAGTGCGCCATGTTTGCTGTTCTGAAAAGAAACTCCCTCTGCACGGCTTTGGCGTGAATCTATGAAGAATATAGATCCGGTCAAAACATAAATGTTAGTGTTAACTGACAGTCAAAGCTGCACATACAGAGGTCCTCATAACTGGGTGCATGCCTGATTTAACTACACTGCATGACTTCTGTTTATTTCCAGAAATCAATTATATAAGGGGAATTTTTATGGTTAGTTTAGGTTTTTATTAATTATTATTTTTCCTGTTAACAAATAACCAGAATTTGTGCAATGACATGTGACAGAATTGTTTATTTAAGTTTGTGCCATGTAGAGGACGCTTTTGTATTCCCTAAGACAACTAAAAACACTTATGAGGAGTGTACACCACAAAAATCAAGAACAGAGAGTCAAGCCAAATGTGTCCAACAGGAAAAGAGTGGAAGGAGACAGTCTTTAACTCTGGGATTAAGGTGGCTCGCTAACTAATATTTAATTCTGGATTTGGGGAGGCATAACATGAATATTTTCAGTAATTAAACTGCCTAATAATAAAAGAAAACTTAGACCAGAGACACAAGGGGATTTCTCTCAGAGAAACCCCCGAGAAACGTGACAGGAATACGTTGATTTAACGTTACCTGAGCCATCATTTATGCCGGCTTCTGCTAGCATTTTTCTAAGGTAAACATTTTCCTGTTTGGAGCGATATATTTCCTCATGGTACTCGGAGAAAGCCTGTTTAACTGCTTGAAATATTTCTCCTGCCACAGCCACCAGTTTTTCGTAGAAAAAGGAATGTAATGACTCCAGTTTAGTCATTTCGTCTGTAGACGCCATACCAAAACAGACGGCACTTCTTCCATGGACCGCGGTTACAGCCCCAGTCTTTTGTGTATATCGCCTCCAAATGGATGGGGAAGGAGGATCATTCTCTCATAAGATTTCTCTAAATAGAATTTCTACTATTTTAAAAATATCTATTTTTAAAATAATATTTTATAAATTATTTTAAAAATAATATTTACTATCCACCCTCACCCAGAAAACCCAAATGCCTTTACAATTTTATTTTTATGATGTTTATCTTAATGCGTTTGTTTTCTTTGGGAAATATGTTGTTTTATACAGTATTATAATCATTTTTAAACTTTTTATCTAAAGGCTATATTCATTGTGACTTAATAGAATAATAGGGCAATTAGTTTAAAAATAACAGTTACCAGGCAACATCAGGTAATGTGGCTGCCACACAGCTTCAAAGGGTGCTGGGATTTTTGGTTGTAGTGTGCTCTACCTTTGTATGCATGGGTTTCCTCCAATGGTTCATCTTAAAAAGGCCAGTCGTGGCTTAACAATCCTCTTCAGAACACCACATAAAGGACACGGAGAAGGAAGTATTGAGCACCCCCTTTGATCAACAAAACTAGAAATAGGACAAAGCACAGCCTCATGTTTGGACTGTCAGACCAGGAGAGCACCATCTGGGAGTGGTCTTTACATTGATTGTGTTGTGAGGATCCATGAATTCTAGGAAATCATCTGGATCACCTCTGAGAAATTAATTTTCTGTATGAAGGAAATGGTTTTAGGTAAATCAGTAAAGTACATATCAGTATAATTCATGCAAGTTTTAGTTAAATTTTCTGACTGAGGCTAAATCAGAAAATAGAAAATTCAGTGTAAAATTTACATTTTCATTTGGTGTACTAAAAAAAATAAGGTACGGCATTACACACAGATACAGAGTAGCAGTGTCCCACCTTTTAATTTTTTCACTTTTAAATTTTTCCTGAAATTCAGTTTGTTATTTACACAGAATTTTCTATTTTTGAGTTTAGTCTTCATTCATTGTCTGTAACCCTTATCCAGTTCAGGTGGGTCTGGAGCCTACCCGGAATCACTGGGCGCAAGGCAAGGGCCCAGTGACCTGGAGGTGGCGCCAATCCTTCACAGGGTGACACACACGCACACATTCACTCACATCTATGAACACTTTTGAGTCTCCAATCCACCTACCAATGTGTGCTTTTTGGAGCGTGGGAGAAAACCGGAGCACCCAGAGGAAACCCACGCAGACACAGGGAGAATACACCACACTCCTCACAGACAGTCACCCGGAGGAAACCCACACAGACACAAGGAGAACACACCACCTGGAGCAGGACACTACTTGCTGCACCTCTGTGAAGCCCAATTTAGCCTTCAACAGTCAGAAAATGTAACTGAAACTTTACATGGCAGTGTAATTATGGCACATATGGTTTGAAAGTAAAAATCGGTAGTGATTCAGTAACATTGTTTATATTCAATTTACTCAGAAAACAATCTGAATGAAGCAGCATAAATGTTAGTTTTTATTGTCCACAATATAAACAATAAACAAATCAAACAAAACTGTGCACAAAACAGTACTCTTTGGTCAAAACGTGTGTTATTTTCTAAACACGTCTCATTAAATTGAAGAGCTCACATTTATGTGAAGAAAATTCAGCCTCAGTTTAAAAAAGGACCCTATATCGTTCCCTAAAAAAAACATGGCTAAAAAGAGTGCCAAGAAATGCCCTTTTTTTTTAACAAAATGTAAAAGTTATTGCAATTAAAATATTCCTTGAATCTTTTCACAAAAGTTCTTTACACTCATTTCAAATTAACAAAATATTCTCTATCATTATTCATTTTAAATTCCCATTAAAAGGCACAAAGGTGTTGTTTCTACACGTCTTCACCTTTTTAGCACCATTAATTTATGTCCCAATTAATAGTTTTAATCACCTGTGCACCTTTGCAGGCTTAGTTTTAATCACCTTTGCACTCTCCTCATGATGTCTTTCAATATGCGCCTTGGCTTGACGTAACCAGGTAAAGGTCCGCTCACACTGGGAACAGCCGTATATCTTTTCCCCAGTGTGTATCCTTTCATGCTCCATCACATGGCATCTCCGCTTAAAGGCCTTATCACAGAACTTGCAAGTAAAAGGTCTCTTTTCACTATGGGTTCGAACATGGTTCCTCAGGAGCTGCTTGCTGCCCAAGCCCTTCCCACAAATTTCACAGTAATATTCATTTTCACTCCGAGGAATGATCAAAATGCCATGTTTTGTTGATTTTTTGATAATGGCACCAGGCTGTGAAGGATGATAATTCTCAATGTGCTGTTTAACCTGTTTCAGCCAAATGAAAGCCTTTCCACATAACGAGCAGCTGTAAGGTTTATCACCCGTGTGAATCATTTCATGATCATTCATGTGGTTTTTACGACCGAAAGACTTATTACAGAATCTGCATCGATAAGGTCTTTCCCCCGTGTGAGTCCTGACGTGGGCTTGTAAGGCATGCTTATGACAGAAATGCTTCCCGCAAAATTCACAGCAAAACTGTGTTTCCCTCTGATGCCTTAACATGTGTGTCCTCAGGTTACCTTTGCTGCTGAAGGACTTGCTGCAAATCCTGCAATAAAATGGTACTTGGGTTGTGCCGTTATCTAGGTCAGGTAGTGACTGACAGCGATAATCAGATGACTGGATGATCAGACCCATTTCAGCTTCTTGAATTCCTATATGATTTTCATTGCTTCCATTATGGACAGTACTTGAGTTCAATTTCTCTGAGGAAGTCACTTGGGTATCACACTGCTCTACTTTCACTACAACATATGAGTTCATTTCCACACCTGCGTTTTCATTTCCTTCAGCTCCTTTACCAGAGACACTCTGAGCAGAGTCACTGACGGGCGAAACACACAACTGCTGCTGTGTCTCAGGGTCCTGGTGGAGGGTACAAAGCTCCAGCTTCACTTGCATCGTAGGGGTCTGCGCGTCCAGTGGGCCTTGGTTGGAGCCCTGCTCCTCAAGAGTCAAGTCTTCTTGCTTAGTCTGTGCGTCTAGAAATAAATGGAAATACATTTGTAAGGTCTTTTAATACAGATCTAAAGAATGTGAATAAACCTTAACTACCATAATTTTGGAGAAAGAAGGTCTAAACGGTTAGATGTGCACTTCCCTTCCTAAACAAATATGAGGCCAAAAATAATCTGAAACAATTACTGAATGGGTATGATGGTCTAAATAATTCTGCCCACATTCCTGTTCCCCCCAACTTTAAAAATGTTTAAAATGAAGTGGTCTAATTTTCTGTCATTTGATAACAGCAATCTTTTGTCCTGCATTTATACAGAGTTAAAGTGTGAAGTGCTAAAAATCTACACAGGTGTTAAACATACAGTATAAACATATACAAAGGGGGCAGCCGTGGTCTTGAGGTTCGAGAAACAAGCTTGAGAAGCAAACATTCATTCATGGCTGAAGTGCCCTTGAGCAAGACACTTAACCCCCAAACTGCTCCCCGGGCACTGAGGTGGTCACAGCTCCCTGCTCCAGTTGTTCACTGCCCCTAGAATTTGTGAAGAATTGCTCACTTGTGTGTGTTTGTGTGTTCACTGCCAAGGAGGGGTCAAATGCAGAGAAGCAGTTTCCCCAAGGGGCTCGATAAAGGTGTTTAGTCTTCTTCAGATTAGTCACAACATTGAAAACACCTGCATTCACTAATTACAGTGTAGTTCACTTTGCTGATGTTACTGCTGCAATAACACTGCAATGAATCTATAACAAGAAAATAATGATTCAATATATTTTCATAACATTGTGAGTGTTTAAATCACAAACCCCCAACAAATAAATAAACTACATTTTCATTTCAAATTTTCAGTTTAATTCAATGTCATTTGTCATCATCTGTAAAAATATAGTGGCGTCTTTAATGCAAACATAAAATTCCCAGTTTAAATGCTATAGAATGTGAGTAAAGGCTTGATTCACATGTCCATGTGCCATATTATCTGTATTATAAGACAGAATACATATTATAAGTGCAGATGGAGTCATGGCAAATCATTTCTGCTTAAAGGCTGCCATGTACTTAAGACTCAAAAGTGCAAAATTAGAGAGCCAGGGTTTCTTATATTATAATCTTCCCAAATTGAAAGGCAGGAATTGTGAGCTCCATGTGAGAGGTAAGTCCACTTTATCAGTTCCACTAACCATACAGGAGCACTATGTAGTTCTACAATTACAGACTGTGGTCCAGCTCTTTCTCTGCAGTGACACTGACGTGGTGGTGGTGGTGTGTTAGTGTGTGTTGTGCTGGTGTAGAGTGGATCAGACACAGCAGACACAGCTGGAGTTTTTAAACCCTGTGTCCACTCTCTGTCCACTCTGTGAGACACTCCTCCCTCGTTGGTCCACCTTGTAGATGTAAAGTCAGAGACAGTAGCTCATCTGTTGCTGCACAGTGTGTGTCGGTCGTCCTCTAGTCCTTCATCAGTGACACAGGACGCTGTCGGCTGGACGTTTTTGGCTGGTGGACTATTCTCAGTCCACAGTGACAATGAGGGCTTTAAAAACTCCAGCAGCACTGCTGTGTCTGATCCACTCACACCAGCACAACAGAACAGTTGGACTCCTGTATGGTAACTGAAGCTGCTAAAAAGGACACTGAGTTCAGATAGAAGGTAGAGGGTTCTAATTCAGTGAAGTCCTGCTAAACTAGCTCTATATATTCACATCAAGAAAACTGCATTGGTCTTTTGAGTCTGCAACATCCTCCCTTAGTCAGGAGCATCGTAAGGACGTTGACAGCTCTCCTTATTGGTGAAGATACTGTGACTCACGACCAATGAGAAACGCATTCTCAGTTTAGGAATAGCAGCGGGGTTTGTCTCAAATAAATGGTCTGCCTTAACAATATCACCTTAAACAATAGGGGACTGCCTTTATTTAGTATCCAAATTCTGGTCGGTTGGAAACTCTAAGCAGTTATACCACACCATCTGTTTATTTATTTAACGTCATGACATTTTTAAAGTCCTTATCAAGCTAGAAAAACAACAGAGAAGCCACACAGGTTTGTCTGTTCGTAAAGCCTAATGAGATCAGAACTTCTGAGAAGTTTTAATAAACCTCGATTATAAAGTAGTTTCTTAAACCGACCTGCTTCGCTGCGGCTCATTTCCGCTAGTCTCATTTTCAGGTAAACATTCTCTTCTTTGGAGCGATTTATTTCCTCCTGAAACTCAGAGAGGGTGTCTTTAAAAACTTTGAATATCTCTCCCGCGGTTGCACTTATTCGCTCGTAAATAAACGAATTCAAAAACTCAATTTTTCTGATGTTAGCAGAAGACGCCATGATGTAACGTCCAAAGGCCTTCAATCGACGGACCCTACGTGGCTTTCAAAATAAGAGTCCACGCAGAAACAAGGTTCCAACAATTAAAGACTCCTTCAGAGGATTTCCCACACTACTGAAAGTCAAGATGTATTGATTAAAAACAGGTGGAATGAGGTGTTACTTCTGCTTGGTTGGAAAGAAAACGTGCACCTGCCCTCCGTGGATATGGTTTGATATCTCTGATCTCAGGCCATTTAAAACATTAAGTTATTGAAAATAGTTTTTATATTAAGATAAATTTTAGGGATTTAATCAATGATTAAAGGGGACTTTAAAGGAACACTGCCTAATACATTTCCTTAAAATTACAGCTTCAAAATTAATTTGCTTCACCGACCTGTAATATGGAGGACAGAGTCTCTGCCGTTGCTATTTTGGGCTCCGAACTGCAGAAACTGCACTATGTAACTTTCAGAGGAGGGTAGGAAACCACTTCCTCCCTTATCCAACCCTAATGATTGCTGTACATTGCTGAAATAATTAATTACACCAGGTGAAGCCAAGGAGCAAAAAACTCCCAAATTGTGCACAGTGTATTTTTAAAGTAGTTCTTTAAATGTATCCACAAATACATTGTTAAAATTAAAGTGACTTGATCTGAAATTTGAGTAGATATTCAGATATTTCCGATCATACCTGTCTATTAGATACTCTTAAAATTAACTCTGTGAAATTGTGAATATTCAACACGCTCATACTTGGACAAGTAGTAATGTACTATCAACACAATAAATGAACACTGATGACAAAACTGACACAAACACATTCCTGAGCTCCTTTTCGGTTTATTCTTCACAATACAACGCAAACGTGAATAAAACAAATAACACTTTTGTTTTAACTAAGGAACTGTCAATATGAGAGTCATTTAATGATGAGGAATAACTTTTTCATGGTCCAAAAGACATCAGACCAAGTTTATTAAAAAAAAAAAAAAAAAAAAAATCAAAGAAATGTAGTCTACAATTTATTTATTTACAGTAGAAAAATAACCTAAAAACAGTAAAAGCAAATACAGTGTTAATTTGCAAACACATCACTCGAGTATTTTTCAGCAAAGAAAGTGACATAGAAAGAAAAAAGTAACATATGGAACATATATTAATCTGAGATGTTTGTAATCTATCATTTACATTGCCGACTTTTGATGATAGTAGCAACATCATCAGGATGGTAATTCCGAATGTGTACTTTCACCTGGTACGTCCGATTAAAACGCTTTCCACACACAGAACAACTGTAGGGTTTTTCACCAGTGTGGATCCTCTCATGCTCTTTGACGTGAGCTTTCTGATTAAACGTCTTCACACAGTACTTGCAGGTGTATGGCCTTTCACCCGTGTGAGTTCTCAGGTGGAGTTTGAGTGCATACGAAGTACTGTAGCACTTGCCGCACAAGTCGCAGCGATACGTTCGCGCTTTATGGTGCATTATCATGTGAGTCTTTAAAAGCCCACCTCTGAAAGGCTTTCCACATGGCTTATAATTAAACAAATTTTCAGTAGTTGCGTTTCGCATATGAAACTGTTGAAGGGAAAAGTCACATTGGGAGGAGTGGTGGGGGCCTGGTTCATCTTCGGAATTCTGAAACTGAGTCCACAAGCTTTCTGTTTGGACAGCACAGGAGTTTAACTCATCAGAGCACCGCTCCAATTTGACTGTGACATTTGAGCCCATACATACACCAATGTCGTCATTCTTCTCAGTGTCACCAGTTTTGGAGTGAGGTACTTCCGTCGCTTTGGCTTCTTCTGTAGACATGCAGCAGTTATCACTCAACAGCTGTTGTGTTTCAGAGTCCTGCTCTACAGAACTACACTCCAGCTTCACTTGTATCACTGAAGGATCTGGGGGCTCCAGGTGGGTATTCTGCTGCTCAAGGAGAAGCTCATCTCTCTGGCTGGTCTGTGCATCTGTTAGAAAAACATAGTATGCATCAAACCAAGGATGATCATGTAACAGAACAATATGAATTTAGTATATAAAAAAATAAACAATATTTCAATTTAAGACCTTAGGTAGACATTATGGCCTGGATGCTTATATAGGGCTTAAATGTCTTGAAGGAAGTTTTTCCCTTTAAGTTAAAGGCGACACAATGTCACCACAGGTTGTTGCTACCAGCAGCTTGGTGGGTTTCAGATCTGACTCAGGTCACTGTCGGTTAGATGTTTGGTGTGTTTTCACCAGGTGTTCAAATTTCTCACAATCCCAAAACTGTAAACGTGAGTGTGTTGCCCTGTGATGGACTGGCGCCTCATCCAGGGCATGTTCCTGCATTTGCATCTGTAGATTATTCTCAGAGTTTCCGTGCCACTGACATGGTGGTGATGTATCAGTGTGTATGTGGTATGAGCTACTGTCTCTGACTTTACATCTACAAGGTGGAGCAATGAAGTAGGCGTCTAACAGAGTGGACAGGGTTTAAAAACTCCAGCAGCACTGCTGTGTCTGATCCACTCGCACCAGCACAACACACACTAACACACCACCATGGGTCCTTATTGGGTTGTGTGAATTTTAAATACAGCCTATGGATACCATGGATAAAACGTACCCAGCTGGGCTACCCATATTAACCTTACATGTATGTTCGCTGAGTACATGTAAAACAGTTAGCTGATATTTATACAACAACTTTTTTTTTAATCGGTGGAGTATCCCTTTAATGTTAACGTGATGGAAATGCAAGTGTCGACACACTTAACCAAGAATATAAATATATACTGTGTAACAACTGAGAAGACAGTGTAATTTAAAGTAAACCACGGAAATATTTGTTTTGGAACAGATTAAGAGCTCTGTGGAGATTTAATGTTTAGTTCATGTGTAAACTGAGCGATATTCACCTGCTCCAGCGTTGATGCTAACTTCTGCTAGCGTTTTCCTCAGATAAACAATCTCCCGTTTGGAGTTTTCTATTTCCTCCTGATACTCAGAAACCGTGTCTTTTACCGCCTGAAATATCTCCGCAGCTACAGCCAATAAACGTTCACAGAAAAATGTATTTAGCGTCTCTAAGTGAGCCATTTTGACAGCGCAGGCCATTGCAAAGTCTCGGGCTTCTTCTTCCTTTTAACGAAGATCCAGCGTCGTTACAACAGCGCCGCCGCCGATAACTCAAACTAGCCATTAAATTGGTTCAGTCCCAAATGGCGCCGTCAGCCCTTACGTTACTCCTGATAGTCCTGTCTTTGGAGACCGCGAGGGTGCTTCGATTATAACTTTGATTTGGCGGTTTGTTTGTATTTTTATTTTTTTTGACTGGGTTCTGGTCAAATGAATTCAACATAACCAACCAACAATACCAACATGATCAGGATGTACCTGAGTAATTTTCTTGTTTCCCTCAGGCAAATGTTTTTAAAAATAGCTCTTTTCAAATTTCACTTGTCATAAGTGGATGAGAAAAAAATCTTGCCTGGCTTATATTTGTGCTTGTGTTACATTTCAGCAGTGTTTTTTAAATAAAATAATGAACACTACTTAGTCATTCATTGCCTGTAACCCTTATCAAGATCAGGGCGGAGGTGGGTCCAAAGCCTATCCGGAATCACTGGGCACAAAGCAGGAACACACCCTGGAGGGGGCGCCAGTCCTTCACAGGGCAACACACACTCACACCTCTGGACACTTCTGTGTCTCCAATCCACCTACCTACGGAGCGTGGGAGGAAACCCATGCAGACACAGGGAGAACACACCACTCTCTTCACAGACAGTCACCCGGAGGAAACCCACGCAGACACAGGGAGAACACACCACACTCCTCACAGACAGTCACCCGGAGGAAACCCACGCAGACACAGGGAGAACACACCACACTCCTCACAGACAGTCACCCGGAGGAAACCCACGCAGACACAGGGAGAACACACCACACTCCTCACAGACAGTCACCCGGAGGAAACCCACTCAGACACAGGGAGAACACACCACACTCCTCACAGACAGTCACCCGGAGGAAACCCACGCAGACACAGGGAGAACACACCACACGCAGACACAGGGAGAACACATCACACTCCTCACAGACAGTCACCCAGAGGAAACCCACGCAGACACAGGGAGAACACATCACACTCCTCACAGACAGTCACCCGGAGGAAACCCACGCAGACACAGGGAGAACACATCACACTCCTCACAGACAGTCACCCAGAGGAAACCCACGCAGACACAGGGAGTACACATCACACTCTTCACAGACAGTCACCCGGAGGAAACCCACGCAGACACAGGGAGAACACACCACACGCAGACACAGGGAGAACACATCACACTCCTCACAGACAGTCACCTAGAGGAAACCCACGCAGACACAGGGAGAACACACCACACTCCTCACAGACAGTCACCCAGAGGAAACCCATGCAGACACAGGGAGAACACACCACACGCAGACACAGGGAGAACACATCACACTCCTAACAGACAGTCACCTAGAGGAAACCCACGCAGACACAGGGAGAACACACCACACTCCTCACAGACAGTCACCCAGAGGAAACCCACGCAGACACAGGGAGAACACACCACACGCAGACACAGGGAGAACACATCACACTCCTCACAGACAGTCACCCAGAGGAAACCCACGCAGACACAGGGAGTACACATCACACTCTTCACAGACAGTCACCCGGAGGAAACCCACGCAGACACAGGGAGAACACACCACACGCAGACACAGGGAGAACACATCACACTCCTCACAGACAGTCACCCAGAGGAAACCCACGCAGACACAGGGAGAACACACCACACTCCTCACAGACAGTCACCCAGAGGAAACCCATGCAGACACAGGGAGAACACACCACACGCAGACACAGGGAGAACACATCACACTCCTAACAGACAGTCACCTAGAGGAAACCCACGCAGACACAGGGAGAACACACCACACTCCTCACAGACAGTCACCCAGAGGAAACCCACGCAGACACAGGGAGAACACACCACACGCAGACACAGGGAGAACACATCACACTCCTCACAGACAGTCACCCAGAGGAAACCCACGCAGACACAAAGAGAACACATCACACTCCTCACAGACAGTCACCCAGAGGAAACCCACGCAGACACAGGGAGAACACACCACACGCAGACACAGGGAGAACACATCACACTCCTCACAGACAGTCACCCAGAGGAAACCCACGCAGACACAAAGAGAACACATCACACTCCTCACAGACAGTCACCCAGAGGAAACCCACGCAGACACAGGGAGAACACACCACACTCCTCACAGACAGTCACCCGGAGCGGGGCTCAAACCCACAACCTGCAGGACCCTGGAGCTGTGACAGAGACACTACCTGCTGCTCCACCGTGCCGCAACAATCAACAATCTTACATATTACAGCTTTAAACTTGTGGAACTTGGATAAAACAGACAAAACATAAAGATGGCATTTTTTAATGTTCAGTAAATCATATAGCAGTGGTTTTCAGTGCTTTAAATTTAGATGACATTAGTAATCAGACTCTTATGATCTTCATTTTTTCCAAATGCATTTTTAGTGATTTCTGTGGACAAGAGTATGGGCAAAGTCCCTGAGGTTTTTAGAACATTGCTAAAATATTCTACATATAACTGTAAGTAAATAGTGACATGTTAGGAGGTTATGTTTGCTAGGATGCATTATACAGGAATTGTGGTCTAATGCTGATGTAGTAGATTATTTGTACAAATGCCTAAAAATGCTGATACATAAACATTTATCAAATATGATGTAGATGTAAAAATAACATGTCATTTTCTGCAGATATAGATATTTCCATATTATTCTCCTTATGTTCTGTTTTATAAATCATATATCTGTTATATTGGTAATTGCCCTGTGCATTGATAAGTAATCAGTTCTGCTGCCTCATGTATAAAACATATTCACACAATGAATACAAATTCAAATTCCAGTAGTGACTACCGTAGGACCCCGAATGTCACTGATTCAATCCCAAACCAGCATGGCTGAAGTGCTGAAGTGCCCTCAAGCAAGGAACATGACCCACAGAATTGTTGACCAGGCAGCAAGGGAGGCAGCCTGCTCAGCCTCTGCGTGTTCAGTTTATGGACAAAAAACTACAGATTATTATGCACAGAGCTGGACGATATGGGCAAAATTTATATCAAAATATGTTTCTTAATTTCGGTCAATATGATATCATTCATAAAAAAGCCACAGAAAAACTGTCAAGGACAAAAAAGAAACAAGACATCAGCATCAAACAACATCCTCTTGGCTTTGTAAAAGCCAATTTTTAAACTAACTTTAAAATGGAGTTCTTTAAAACTTTTAACTTGAAGTCTGTGACACTGTAACTAATGTATGTTTAAATATTGTAAATGTGTTTAAAAATCCATCCATCCATCCATTATCTGTACCGCTTATCCAATTTAGGGTCGCGGGGGGTCCAGAGCCTACCTGGAATCATTGGGCGCAAGGCGGGAATACACCCTGGAGGGGACGCCAGTCCTTCACAGGGCAACACAGACACACACACATTCACTCACACCTACGGACACTTTCAAGTCACCAATCCACCTGCAACGTGTGTTTTTTTTGGAATGTGGGAGGAAACCGGAGCACCCGGAGGAAACCCACGCGGACACGGGGAGAACACACCAACTCTTCACAGACAGTCACCCGGAGCGGGAATCGAACCCCCAACCTCCAGGTCCCTGGAGCTGTGTGACTGCGACACTACCTGCTGCGCCACCGTGCCGCCCGGTGTTTAAAAATCATATCATTATTATTGAAACATTTTATATTGTGATATATATTGATATTGAATCACTGTCCGGCCCTATTTAGCCAATATGAAAAACTACAAATACAATTATTAAAAATACAACATAAACATCTTTTTTTAAAACCCAAAAAGAAATAATTTTAAAAACACTCCTTATCATGAGAACTACTTTAATGTGCATCCAATATGGACACAGACATCATCTGTACAAAAAACAACTTGTATATAATCAGTAGAAAAACATGAAAGAAATCTGATGCTCTGGAGTAGCTGCACAACAGCTTAAAATCACCATGTGCAATGTTAGGCATTGGCTATAGGGGTATTAAGCCCACAGCACTGAGTTAAGGACTTGGAGTGATGTTTCTGATTCATAACCAATCATCCAATACTAGCACCTGATCTCAATAAAGTTTATGTGGCTGTCAACACAATCAAATTCAAACTGAGATGTTCAAAAATATTTAGTCTAAAACTTTCCCAGAAGATTAGCAGTAGCACAAATTATTAACAGAATTTATTTCAGAAGAAACAAATATTTGAACACATAACTTCTACTGGTTCAATGCAAACTGCAATTGTTCGCGATGATGGTTCCGTAGGTGGATCTTAACAGCATTAGACCTGGTGAAACACTTCATACACACTGGACAACTGAAGGGCTTCTCGCCTGTGTGGATCCTCTCGTGTTCCTTTAGGTGACTCTTCAGCTTGAAACGCTTTTCACAATAACCACAGCCGAAGGGTCTCTCTCCTGTGTGACTTATAAGGTGTACATTCAGAACTTTGGCACAGCTGTAGGACTTCCCACACAACCTGCAACGGAAGGGTTTCTCTTTCTGGTGCACTATCATATGCGTCCTCAGGGTCCCTTTATTCTTGAAGGACTTGCCGCACACGTCACAATTAAACAAAGCCATGTGACTCTCCAAGTGTGCGGTCAAATGAGACACTTCCTCAAATGTTTGGGCACAGTAAGAGCACGAAAATGGGTCTTGATCGGCTCCTACCTCTTCTTCATCTGGCAATTCACTTGGGTGTCTGATAGCAGAAGAGAAGGATACACTTGGTTCCGATTTCGTATTTTGACCTTTGTCCTCATCCTCTTTCAACTCTAATGTCCTTTCTGAAGCAATCTGAGCTGAATCTGCATCATAAACACTAACGGATCTGCTAGAGGAGCATGTATAAGGATTACTCAAAGACTCAGGCTCTTGCTTTAGAGTTGCAAGTTCTAGCTTTACTTGTATTAGTGAAGGCTCAGAGTCCAGAGCCTCTGGGTTTGAGCTGTGCTTCTTAACTCCATCCGCATAGCTGCTCTGAGAGCCTGTGGGAGGGGGGGGGGATGACAGAATTAGCCTGGGGTACGACAGTGTATCTAAAGCATATTTAGTCTAAGGACATTATGGCAGTGAATGATGTATTAAATGTGGTATATACATTCAACTGGAAAAGTGTTGCTCTGTATATGCACTGTATTATACGTGTGTACAATTAAAATATTTGAATTTAAAGTACTCTTATCCTACATTTGTTGTGTTATTTCCTTGTTGTACAGTTTGACATTTTTGCTGCTCTCTATTAAGGATATATATCTTTATATTTCTCGACTCCTTAGTACTATACAAGCTGCTTGTTTAGGAAACATACTTTTCCCCTACTTTGATATATTATGGCCACTCTACATTAATGCAGTTAAGGGGAGAGTTCTTGTTGTAAATGCTAATGCTGGGTTATGCTAATGTTAACAAGTCAATGTTAATGTAAATGTAAATGTACCTGTTCTTTGGTGAACTCTGTGAATATCTGTTTGTGCCAGTAGCGTGTTTCTCAGACAGCGGTTTTCTTCTTTAATGCGCTCTATCACCGCCTCATATTCACTCACTGTGTCTTTAAACACTTCAAATATCTCTCCTGCCGCCACCATTAACCTCTCGGTCAGAAACGAGTTTAGAAAATCCAGTTTATTCATTTTACCAGAGCAGGTTTGACTTTACCACAGAGGGGACTTCTCTCACTCCTCAGAGCTTCGCGTCAGTGTTTTTGTTGATGAAGTGGGTTTTGTAGCTGTATACTGCCCTCCTCTGGCCTGGAGCGAATTAAAAAACGTCGTTTACAACTTTGTCTGAACACTTCTGGCTCACATTATACACTATCTCCAAATGTTAGATAGAGCCGCACTATAGTAAATTCAGCTAGTTTAATCTATTTTACACTTTTTATGTAGTCATTTGTCTAGACGTAGTCTGCATTTTTCAACAATAGGGTTTTAAATCTTTTTGGGAATATTTTTGGGATCATTCTATAGTTTGTAACTTTAATTTAAAAGTTTATTTTAAATTATTGCAACTCCCTCTCCCTGATGAAGAGCTGAGACACTTTCTTCTGTGCAGGAATCAGATGGATTGAGAAATGTGCGTGTTATCATGGGGATGGGGCCTAAGTAGGTTACTGAAGCTGACTTGGGGCCGGAAGCTGGTTCAACCCACTCATGTGGCAGGAAAATGGGCTGAGGTGCCCTTGAGCATGGCATCTATGACTCCCAAATCTCAGAGAGAGTGTCTGCCCACTGCTTCTGTGTGTGTTCATTGACCTTAATCACTAGTGTGTGTGTGTGTGTGTCTGTGTGTTCACTGCCATGATTGGGTTATATGTGGAGGTCATATTTTGTTTCACCTACAACTCATACTATAAATCTATAAAACATTGATTCAGAAATACAAACCTAAAAACCTATATTGTTCAAGAATAACATCCTTTGTACAACACTGAAAACCATGGCATATCTGAATATGGTAATGCCATCATAGGACGGCATGGTGGAGCAGCAGGTAGTGTCTCTGTTATGTAGATCCAGGGGCCTGGAGGTTGTGTGTTCGAGTCTCACTCCGGGTGATTGTCTGTGAGGAGTGTGGTGTGTTCTCCCTTTGTCTGCGTGGGTTTCCTCGGGTGACTGTCTGTGAGGAGTGTGGTGTGTTCTCCTTGTGTCTGTGTGGGTTTCCTCCGGGTGACTGTCTGTGAGGAGTGTGGTGTGATCTCCCTGTGTCTGCGTGGGCTTCTTCCAGGTGACTGTCCGTGAGAAGTGTGGTGTGTTCTCCCTGTGTCTGCGTGGGTTTCCTCCGGGTGACTGTCTGTGAGGAGTGTGGTGTGTTCTCCCTGTGTCTGTGTGAGTTTCCTCCGGGTGACTGTCTGTGAGGAGTGTGAATTGATCTCCCTGTGTCTGAGTGGGTTTCCTCTGGGTGACTGTCTGTGAGGAGTGTGGTGTGTTCTCCCTGTGTCTGTGTGGGTTTCCTCCGGGTGACTGTCTGTGAGGAGTGTGGTGTGTTCTCACTGTGTCTGCGTGGGTTTCCTCCGGGTGACTGTGTGTGAGCAGTGTGGTGTGTTCTCCCTGTGTCTGTGTGGGTTTCCTCCGGGTGTCTGTCTGTGAGGAGTGTGGTGTGTTCTCCCTGTGTCTGTGTGAGTTACCTCCGGGTGACTGTCTGTGAGGAGTGTGATGTGATCTCCCTGTGTCTGCATGGGTTTCCTCTGGGTGACTGTCTGTGAGGAGTGTGGTGTGTTCTCACTGTGTCTGCGTGGGTTTCCTCCGGGTGACTGTCTGTGATGAGTGTGGTGTGTTCTCCCTGTGTCTGCGTGGGTTTCCTCGGGTGACTGTCTGTGAGGAGTGTGGTGTGTTCTCCCTGTGTCTGTGTGAGTTACCTCCGGGTGACTGTCTGTGAGGAGTGTGATGTGATCTCCCTGTGTCTGCATGGGTTTCCTCTGGGTGACTGTCTGTGAGGAGTGTGGTGTGTTCTTCCTGTGTCTGCGTGGGTTTCCTCCGGGTGACTGTCTGTGAGGAGTGTGGTGTGTTCTCACTGTGTCTGCGTGGGTTTCCTCCGGGTGACTGTCTGTGATGAGTGTGGTGTGTTCTCCCTGTGTCTGCGTGGGTTTCCTCGGGTGACTGTGTGTGAGCAGTGTGGTGTGTTCTCCCTGTGTCTGTGTGGGTTTCCTCCGGGTGACTGTCTGTGAGGAGTGTGGTGTGTTCTCCCTGTGTCCGCGTGGGTTTCCTCCGGGTGACTGTCTGTGAGGGGTGTGGTGTATTCTCCCTGTGTCTGTGTGGGTTTCCTCCGGGTGACTGTCTGTGAGGAGTGTGGTGTGATCTCCCTGTGTCTGCGTGGGTTTCCTCTGGGTGACTGTCTGTGAGGAGTGTGGTGTGATCTCCCTGTGTCTGCGTGGGTTTCCTCCGGGTGACTGTCTGTGAGGAGTGTGGTGTGTTCTCTCTGTGTCTGTGTGGGTTTCCTCCGGGTGACTGTCTGTGAGGAGTGTGGTGTGTTCTCCCTGTGTCTGCTTGGGTTTCCTCGGGTGATTGTGTGTGAGCAGTGTGGTGTGTTCTCCCTGTGTCTGTGTGGGTTTCCTCCGGGTGACTGTCTGTGAGGAGTGTGGTGTGTTCTCCCTGTGTCTGCGTGGTTTTCCTCCGGGTGACTGTCTGTGAGGAGTGTGGTGTGATCTCCCTGTGTCTGCGTGGGTTTCCTCCGGGTGACTGTCTGTGTAGAGTGTGGTGTGTTCTCCCTATGTCCGCGTGGGTTTCCTCCGGGTGACTGTCTGTGAGGGGTGTGGTGTATTCTCCCTGTGTCTGTGTGGGTTTCCTCCGGGTGACTGTCTGTGAGGAGTGTGGTGTGATCTCCCTGTGTCTGTGTGGGTTTCCTCCGGGTGACTGTCTGTGAGCAGTGTGGTGTGATCTCCCTGTGTCTGCGTGGGTTTCCTCCGGGTGACTGTCTGTGAGGAGTGTGGTGTGATCTCCCTGTGTCTGTGTGGGTTTCCTCCGGGTGACTGTCTGTGAGGAGTGTGGTGTGATCTCCCTGTGTCTGTGTGGGTTTCCTCTGGGTGACTGTCTGTGAGGAGTGTGGTGTGATCTCCCTGTGTCTGCGTGGGTTTCCTCCGGGTGACTGTCTGTGAGGAGTGTGGTGTGTTCTCCCTGTGTCTGCGTGGGTTTCCTCCGGGTGACTGTCTGTGTGGAGTGTGGTGTGTTCTCCCTGTGTCTGCGTGGGTTTCCTCCGGGTGACTGTCTGTGAGGAGTGTGGTGTGTTCTCCCTGTGTCTGCGTGGGTTTCCTCGGGTGACTGTGTTTGAGCAGTGTGGTGTTTTCTCCCTGTGTCTGCGTGGGTTTCCTCCGGGTGACTGTCTGTGAGGAGTGTGGTGTGTTCTCCCTGTGTCTGCGTGGGTTTCCTCCGGGTGACTGTCTGTGTGGAGTGTGGTGTGTTCTCCCTGTGTCTGCGTGGGTTTCCTCCGGGTGACTGTCTGTGAGGAGTGTGGTGTGTTCTCCCTGTGTCTGCTTGGGTTTCCTCGGGTGATTGTGTGTGAGCAGTGTGGTGTGTTCTCCCTGTGTCTGTGTGGGTTTCCTCCGGGTGACTGTCTGTGAGGAGTGTGGTGTGTTCTCCCTGTGTCTGCGTGGGTTTCCTCCGGGTGACTGTCTGTGAGGAGTGTGGTGTGATCTCCCTGTGTCTGCGTGGGTTTCCTCCGGGTGACTGTCTGTGTAGAGTGTGGTGTGTTCTCCCTATGTCCGCGTGGGTTTCCTCCGGGTGACTGTCTGTGAGGGGTGTGGTGTATTCTCCCTGTGTCTGTGTGGGTTTCCTCCGGGTGACTGTCTGTGAGGAGTGTGGTGTGATCTCCCTGTGTCTGTGTGGGTTTCCTCCGGGTGACTGTCTGTGAGCAGTGTGGTGTGATCTCCCTGTGTCTGCGTGGGTTTCCTCCGGGTGACTGTCTGTGAGGAGTGTGGTGTGATCTCCCTGTGTCTGTGTGGGTTTCCTCCGGGTGACTGTCTGTGAGGAGTGTGGTGTGATCTCCCTGTGTCTGTGTGGGTTTCCTCCGGGTGACTGTCTGTGAGGAGTGTGGTGTGTTCTCCCTGTGTCTGCGTGGGTTTCCTCCGGGTGACTGTCTGTGAGGAGTGTGGTGTGTTCTCCCTTTGTCTGCGTGGGTTTCCTCCGGGTGACTGTCTGTGTGGAGTGTGGTGTGTTCTCCCTGTGTCTGCGTGGGTTTCCTCCGGGTGACTGTCTGTGAGGAGTGTGGTGTGTTCTCCCTGTGTCTGCGTGGGTTTCCTCGGGTGACTGTGTTTGAGCAGTGTGGTGTGTTCTCCCTGTGTCTGCGTGGGTTTCCTCCGGGTGACTGTCTGTGAGGAGTGTGGTGTGTTCTCCCTGTGTCTGCGTGGGTTTCCTCCGGGTGACTGTCTGTGAGGGGTGTGGTGTGTTCTCCCTGTGTCTGTGTGGGTTTCCTCCGGGTGACTGTCTGTGAGGAGTGTGGTGTGATCTCCCTGTGTCTGCGTGGGTTTCCTCCGGGTGACTGTCTGTGAGGAGTGTGGTGTGTTCTCCCTGTGTCTGCGTGGGTTTCCTCCGGGTGACTGTCTGTGAAGAGTGTGGTGTGTTCTCCCTATGTCTGTGTGGGTTTCCTCCGGGTGCATCAGTTTCCTCCTATGCTCCAAAAAACATGGATTCAAAAAGCTGGGAGTGAATGTGTCGCCCTGTGAAGCACTGGCATCCCCTGCAGGGTGTGTTCCCGCCTTGCGCTTGTGATTTCGAGTAGGCTACGGACCCACCATGACTGGATAAGTGCTTACACACAATGAAAAAATGAATTCCATCATAAAACAATGGGAATAACGTGGTATTTTTTACATGAGTAGATTTTTGTTTGATTGAGTGTAACTCTTTCACTTTAAGGACACTTCTCAGTTTTAATAAATTTATTTAGCTTTAATAAAAACCAGATATATTTCATTGTGCACACAATCTCAACAAAATGAAACTTCAGTTTCTGCAGCAGTCAAAAATGAGTTTACAAGAAAGAAAATTATTAAACTTCAATAGCTGTTAGAAGTGGTTTCTAACCCTGCCCCTGGAGATTAGCCGGCTCTAAGTTTAACACAGTCCTGTTGAGTCACAAGTCTGTTAGATATGGGGTGCTGGGGAAGCCTAGAAAAGGTCAGTGAATTCCTTTGGACTATTTATGTTTTGCATTACATTACCTTCATGTTTGCCAAAAGTTCTTAAATCTTTAATGAATGAAACTGAAAATAATTGGTGCAGAGGTGTGTTGCCTAATTACATTTACTCAAATGTGTGCATTAAAGTAAATCCTTAATAACGTGTACTTTCAGTGTATTTGTACACACAGTAATATAATATATTTACTACTACTCCAGTTTGTTTGTGAATGGTGGCTGGTCGTAGTAAGAACTTATTTAAATGTAGTATTTTAATCAGAACATTTTTATTTATGAGTTTAGATTATTCTTCAAATCACACCTCTCTCCCAGGTAGCGCTGCTATATGCATTTAATAAGCACATATTTGCCTTTCAGTTACATAAAGTACATATGCATGGGTTACATTTGGGAGCGCTTTCCTGAGTTGATAAGGAGAGATTGAGGGCACTTAATCTTGAATGGAAAAAATTGTTTTTCATGCCCTCCCTGCCATTTATATATGTGATTATTTTTGTTGTATTTTATTTGTAATTTCGCAATATGCTAATTTTTGATATTTAACATCAAATAAAAAATGCTGGGGCGGATTCTTTTTAGCCTAGATTTAGCATAGATTTACAACTTAAAACTACTGTCCTCTCGTTTTAGTATAAAACAAATATAAAAATGTATGTTAGTCTTAAAGACATGCCACAGAATAAATACGTGCCCATGTTATATTTAATACAAATTAATATTAGCAAAGCAGTACAACAGAACAAATTGTCCACATACTTTTCCTGTGCCACAAAGTACACTTTGGGAACTTTCAGTTTCAGCTCAAAATGTTTAAGAAAGCAATAGTTTAAAGACTCTTCACAGACACTTTGTTAAACTTAAAAGGGTTATTCACATTCACAAATCTCAAAAATGATTCTTAACGCTGTCAATAAATGAGACGTTTTATGCCGTAATCTTTAAGGGAGAAAAAAGTAAAAGGTTTGTGTCAATCTCTTAAAATATGACTTAAAATTAAATGTACACTTTTACAAATATTAACAGGGCACTTTGAGGTGTTTTATTTTGGACTTCATGGAAAGTAAATAGATATATTTTTAGAAAATTGAGGTATTAATATTTATCTGTGACCTCATAAGTGCCTGCATTTAAGATGCAGTTGGAAATGTCAGTGATACACAGCTCCTTGAACTCAAGGGCAGATGAAGTTTATCTTAAACAACTGGAAATTTATCGTTGTTCAAAGCTTTGAAAAGTGCTGATGTCTATGTGATAGGAGCTGGGTAAATACACTTGAAGGAGAAGCAAAGAAGGAAAGTGGTGTGGTCAGGGAGTATATAAAGCACAAGATGCCCACTGTTCATTGCACATAGGCAACATGGGCAAGCTACTGATTTGTGTTGGTAAGTTGTCTTCACGCCTTTATATTTTCTTGTAGTTCATAATTATTATAGAATCCGACATACTTTTAATAAATGACAAAAATTGCAGATACTTGAAGATAGAATATTGCTCATTATCTTTAAATGAAGATAGACCCCCACAACTGCCAGGCAATAGTCAATAGACAATTAGCCAAAATATGACATGAAATGACGGCTTTGCTTTTGTCTTTTTTCCCTTTTCCCCTCTAGGACTGGCTCTCCTGCTGCACGCACAGCTTGGTAAGCTCCTTTATATAACCCTTGCAGTTAATTCTTTGTTTTTCCTTTCGTCAAATCTAGCATCTTGATCCAAATAATTCCATACTTTTCCTCGCTCATATTCACAAGGCTGAAAGCCATCAAATCCTCATTCCAATGCTCCAACTTTTATTGTCAGACTTTTTGAAGAGCAGAAGCTTTAATGCATCAAAGGGGAACAAAGAAGCTTGAGTTTCCTGAAAGAATCTTAGCACAATTTTAATTTTGATGTTAAATATTCTGTCTCTCAGTTATAGCTCCATAATCTTTCGCTTACACTCTCCTTTACACCTCACCCAGGATCCTCCTACATCCTGTCATGTTACTTCACCAACTGGGGACAGTACAGACCTGGAGCAGGAAAGTACTTCCCCACCAACGTGGACCCATGCCTGTGTGACCATCTGATCTACGCCTTTGCTGGAATGAACAACAATGAGCTTAGCACATACGAGTGGGACGATGTCAAGCTCTACGGCGAGTTCCAGGCCCTGAAGAACCAGTATGACAATGTTCTTTTGTTTTGAGCTGATATCCTTAAAGGTTATTACAAATTAAATCTTTGTTCTTACTGTGAATCAAAATGTTGTTCACTTGGTGCTGTTTGTGTTTCCAAAAGGAACAGCAACTTGAAGACCCTTCTGGCTATTGGTGGCTGGAACTTTGGGACTGCCAAGTACGTAAAACCCTTGATAATAATTTAAATTTTACTTCCTCACTTACTCACTCACTTTTAACAAATGTTCCAGAAGGGGGCGCTATTCAGTGCTTCGCATCAAGGACATCATTTGCCTTCGTTTTCGACTTCTGTACAATGACTGATTTTCTATTTTACAAAACAATATAATAGTCCTTCCCTCCTTTCATACTATCTCTCTCTCTCTCTCTCTCTCTCTCTCTCTCAGGTTCTCTGCTATGGTGGCTTCTTCTGCTAATCGTCAGACCTTCATCAGCTCTGTGATTAAGTTCCTGAGGCAATACGAGTTTGATGGTCTGGACATTGACTGGGAGTATCCTGGATCCCGTGGTAGTCCTCCTCAGGACAAACAGCTCTACACCACTCTTGTGCAGGTAGGAACTAGCAGTTTTTGACCAGTAGTGATTACTTACGAAAGTTATTTTTCACGTATTGTTTCATTTATTTGACATAGATTTCTTCGTTTAACAAACACTAGTTTGCTAATAGCACACAGACTATTTAAGCATATCATTTTAGGAGTCTTGCCCATGGATTTTGGTTCTTCTGAGCCACACTCTGATGAGTGGAGCAGAGTGGGTGGTGACAGCAGCAATTATACCAGTACTTTACTAACAGATCCTGACCTCACTAATGGTATTGAGGCTGATTCTAATTTTATCCTGAGACAAACGTTATAAGATCTAGTGTTAAACCTTCCCACAAGAGTAAGAGGTTATTGCAGCAAAAGAAGACAAACTACCTGTTAATAACCTTCATTTTACAAGAAATGTTGGACGAGCTGCTTTCCAACTTTTGGCCATATTCTTATAACAGTAGTAATAACGTTTATATTGTTTCACACTCTCGCCTGACTATACTGTACGTATTGTTTCATAACAGGAAATGATGGCTGCTTTCGTGGCTGAGGGAAAGCAGACCAACCGTCCTCGTCTGTTGCTGACAGCCGCTGTCTCCGCTGGCAAGGCCACCATTGACTCTGGATACCAGATTGCACAGATTGGCCAGTTAGTAGTTTTTCTAGAGTTATTCTAGCTATTCTAACAGACACATTACTACAAACTAACTTCATAATACATCTGCTCTCTACATAGGGTTCTGGACTACTTCCATGTCATGACCTACGACTTCCACGGTTCTTGGGAGACACAGACTGGGGAGAACAGCCCCCTGTACCAGGGACCAGCTGATCAGGGATCTTACATCTACTTCAACGTGGTACGTGTACCTCCATGCACATGACCTGAGGGGGTGAGTATTTGATTAGACAGGGCACGGGGAGGGTCGATGGTCCTGGGTTCAAGCCTCACTCACTGGTCACTGTGTGTGAGTTTGGTGTGTTCTCTTGGACACTGACTGTGTTCACAAAGTGTCCACAGGTGTGTGATAGTGACTAGGTGAGTGTCAGATGCCAGGTAGAATCTGAACAAACCATAACCCTGATCAGGATGAAACGTTTGAACATATTTGATCTGTTTAATCAAAAGAAGGAAGCCTCGAACTTCTAACTGCAGCCATTTAAAGACTAGTACATACTGGGCGAGAAGCTACGCTAAATAGCATACACTTACAGTACAAAGAAAGCAGAGTGACATGTTAAAGGAGTGTCAAGAAGGCAACAATATCTAAGCATTAGACAAGTCATGCTCAAAAACCAGAAAGAAAACTACTTGGATTTTGTTATATATGCATTTCCCTTTGGTTTTAGGACTACGCCATGAACTACTGGAAGAGCAACGGTGCTCCTGCTGAGAAACTGCTTGTTGGTTTCCCCACCTATGGACACACCTTCATGCTGGCCAGCTCTTCCAACACTGGAGTGGGAGCCCCCACTAGAGGTCCTGGACCCGCCGGAACCTACACCAGACAGTCTGGATTCTGGGCTTACTATGAGGTGAGGCTTTTAGACAAGGCTTTGCTTGACCACAAACTCAAGATTTTGCCCACTTTCTGTGGACGCATTCACATTATGTTACTAATTCCATCTTCTAGATCTGTACCTTCCTGTCTCAAGGAGCCACTCAGGCATGGGATGCCCCCCAGGATGTGCCTTATGCCTACAATAGCCAGATCTGGGTTGGCTATGACAACATCAAGAGCTTCAACATCAAGGTACAGATCACTATTTGAGTTTGTAGTATCTGTTTTATGTGATTCCTAACTAACAACTACAGTCAACATAATATTTTTGAGGCCTATGTACATCTTATTAAATGTATTCCATTTTTGAAAAAATCCTACAGATCGACTGGCTGAAGAAGAACAACTTCGGTGGTGCTATGGTCTGGTCCCTGGACTTGGATGACTTCAGTGGTACCTTCTGTAACCAGGGCAGATACCCTCTGATCAACACCCTGAAGAGCGGTCTGGGAACCGGCCAGAGTGAGTTGCGTTCACAATACTACGTATTCTTTTGAAACAGTTCTAATCATTTGTCTCACTGCCTCCTTTGACAATATAATGCACTACATTTTCAAGTTTTAGACCCCGCTTTTTTGAACACATCTTTAATTTTGAGAGGCATGATGTGAGAAGGGATGCTCTTGAGCTTAGAGTCACCATGCCCAATGCAAAGTGTTGACCAGTAGGATATAAAAGGCTGAAAAGATATGAGGTCGTATATGTTCATCTAAATCCTTCTTACAAAAACAAGACTGTGTTCTTGTTGGGATTTGTCACCAAATGTGTTTTTTTTTTATCAGGATTTATCATGGTCTTGTGTTCATTTGTTTTCATTATATTTATCACTCACACCTGTGAGGTATTAAACAGTCATGTGATTAAATTCACAGTTGCTTCCATTCGTCTCTTGTGTTTAAGCCCAGTGTTTGAAGTCTTGGTTTGTTGTTCATTCATAGTCCTGTAACAAAGGGCAGTCCAATTCCATTTTCTAACATTCCACCTCTTTCTCTTTCACTGAAGGCTGCTCTGCTCCTGTCAACCCCTTGCCCCCTGTCACTGCTGCCCCAGCCCCACCCAGTGGAGGTGGTAGCAGTGGTGGCAGCAGCAGCGGTGGCGGCAGCTCCAGTGGAGGCAGCGGTTTCTGCGCCGGCAAAGCCAACGGGCTGTACCCTGACCCCAGCAACAAGAACCACTTCTACAGCTGCGACCAAGGCCAGACCTACATGGAGCACTGTGCCACCGGCCTGGTCTTCGATCCTAGCTGCTCTTGCTGTAACTGGGCCTAAATCCAAGTCTAGAGTTGTGTTCAAGTCTACTACTTAATGTGCCCACAGGCTGCTCTCCATGTGATTTGTTTGATTGGTCTTTAGTCATGTTAATCTCTGTTTAAAAATAAAGCCAGCAAAGCTAGTCCCTGCCTCGGGTTCTTATTGTTTTGAATGTTTTTAATCGCACATCGTCAAACACTGATATTTTATGATTTTAAAAACACATATCTCCAAAATAGTAACTTTATAGGAGAACACAAAAACCTTCTTAACATTTACTGCACGTAAATGTGAAGGGATTTCCTCCCAAGCCACTTTAAACACTTTCAATTATTTTTGAAATTTTTACACAAATGTAAAGAACAGCTGATGTGTACAAATAATGTAGAAAACGAAAACACATTTTTCTTTGGAGATGTGTTCTGTGTGAAGTCCATTTACAATTTCAGAACAAATACTAAAGAACTGCTTTTGAGCTGATGATTCACAGAAAAATAACACAAAATTTAAAGAAACATTAAAAGAAATGACCATACACTGACTGACAGTTTTAACACCATCCAAATGTGAACAATAAGAAATACAACATTTGAATTAAACAAAGCTAGACATTATATACATAATAAGCACTGTATAGCTCAAAAATACCTGACTTCTGAGGTTTACTAAAACAGTACATCTCCGCATATGGAGAGTTACAGTGTGCTCAGATCATCCATTCATGAAGTAAACTATTGATGAAGCCCTATTCATTTAGAGTACACTTGCTGGAACACTGGTTCATGATTGTTTTAGCTTTAAACTGTGTTAACAGTATAACCCTTTATATAATCTCTATATATTCACATGCCAGTGAAACTCTGACCCCCCTCAGAACGGACTGAACGCTCTATGGCTCAGATTCAACACTTTAAAAAACATTCTTTAGGTACTTTACTGAAAAAAGTGGACTCTGATGTGGATGTCTGCTGTTGTAGCCCATCCACCTCAAAGTCATATGTTTCCAGTAATGCTTTAGAAATGTGAAATGAAATGTAATGCCCCACTTTAGACTAAGACTTAAGACTAATTGTTTATTAATAGTTATTTATTATATTGCTAATACAGTAATAGTCATTAATAATCAGTTATAACACAGAGATAGAAAGGGCAAGAGTGACATGTTGTTTGCCAAATAGTGAACCCACACCCATCTACAGTTAAACCATTCTTCATCATTAACCCTGTCAGCTCCAGCATATATATATAAATATATATTTTTGTTAATAAGTCTGTTGTCTTTTTATACATCAGTGATATTAACATATCACATTAACATTAACATGTGAAATGACTACATTCACATTCTCAGCTCTGAGATTATTTTTGCCTTGATATTTTCAGTACCTTCTCTGACACTTTCACTATTAGACAATAAATATACTACTATTTCCCTTTCTATCTCTGTGCTACAAATGATTATTAATGACCTATAAGGTGTTTACAACCCAATTAATAACATGGAGTAAAATCATTTATAAAACTCTATAAGTGTAGTCTTATTTTAAAGTGGTACCTTTATTGTACGACGTGTAATGAAATGTGTCTTCCGCATTTAATCCATCTGTGGTAGTGAACCCATTTGCACACATATACACACTAGTGCACCAGGGGCAGCGCAGTAATTATGTAAATATCATCCACTAATCTTATTTTCTCTGTCCCTCGCAACTTCCACCAGCTCCTCCTGGGGGTTTCCAGGCGTTCTGGGTCAGCTGGGAGATATAATCCCTCCAGCATGTCCTGGGTCTACCCCGGTGCCTCCTCTCAGTTGGGCGTGCCTGGTGTGCCTCCAGTGGCATCCTCGTCAGACGTCCGAAATGGGTTCAGAAACAAATCTAAGTAATTCCTTATGTTTAATGGACAAGTCAGTTAAGACTTAATTAAGCCTAGGTTCTAGCAAGTGTACTCAAAATACTGAACTGAAATGTACTAGAGGCGTAATAGCTGATACTGTACAATCCATGAAGTAAAACCCATGTAAATTTTACAGCTTAAAACAAGCTGAATAAGAATGAAAAGAAAAGACTAAGAACTATAATCTATAATTTACAGTCGGGTGCTGCATTTGTTTGAGATCACGTAGACATCTGTGGCATTCATCCCATCCTGACCATAGCGCTCACCCTTGTGTTTTTCCAGGTACGGACCCCAGTCCTCAGTGGGAGAACATGCTGATTTGAGACGCTACAAGGAGAATTATCAAATTAGAGAGAAGGAACATTATAAGTCAACACACAGCTTGTAGAATCTGCACAGATGCTTAAGTTGACCCTTGAGCTTAGGGCCAACAGGGCAAAAGAGGAGCACGCTTCATAAAATTTATTTCAGAAGATACATTGGATGGAAAGTGGTCCACAAACATTCATTCATTCATTATCTGTAACCGCTTATCCAGTTCAGGGTCACGGTGGGTCCAGAGCCTACCTGGAATCATTGGGCGCAAGGCAGGAATACACCCTGGACGGGGCGCCAGTCCTTCACAGGGCAACACAGACACACACACACACGGACACTTTTGAGTCACCAATCCACCTACCAACTTGGACTGTGGGAGGAAACCGGAGCACCCGGAGGAAACCCACGCGGACACGGGGAGAACACACCAACTCCTCACAGACAGTCACCTGGAGCGAGAATCGAACCTACAACCTCCAGGCCCCTGGAGCTGTGTGACTGCGACACTACCTGCTGCGCCACCGTGCCGCCCCGGTCCACAAACATTGGATGCATAATGTGTATCCACGTTTACGCTTATCAGTATCCGCTCTTACCTGCCAGGGGCTTCCAGTGGCCTTCACACACTTCCAGACGGCCACAATTGGGATCCACACCAGACAGAAGGCCGTCATGCACCAGCCCAGAGCAATGCCCCACTGAGGATACTCCACTGAGCCATAAGTGGGTGCTGTGAAGGTGTAGAGTGACCAGCACAGAATGACCTATACACACACACACACACACACACACATCTTAGTTTAACACTATATATATTTAATAACAGTAAACAGTGGTTTTAATTCAATAAATCTGACCAGTTTCATTCTAAGGGAGAAAAAGAGGTTGGAAAATTCTCATTTCACATTAGCCTTTAACTACAAACACAGACAGTAATTTTCATGGATTCTGAGACATTAAATGTGTTGCTCTGCTCACAAGAAGAACCACAGGAGTGATGAAAAACCAGCAGGCTCTCCACCAGATCCAGAAGAGGGCGCCCTTGCTTCCAATCATCATCTCAATGTCTTTGATGAAGCGGTTCCCACCTGAAAGCAGAGTTCCAGTTCATATCGCAGGCCTGGGTTAAAGACCAGCAAAACAATAATTAAAGCCATAAATTGACCGGATACTGACCGTATATACAGGAGAGCCCCACGACTTCCAGTAGTCCAGCAACCAGAAGTATCCATCCAGCGCAGAACGTGTCGATCAGATTGACCCAGTAAATACCTGCCTTTAAAAACAGTGTTTCATGAGTAATTCTATTGTGTTTTATTTTGTTTGCTTTAGTTTAAGGTTTCCCAAACTTTACGGGCAGATGAATCCAAATTAAAATTCCAGTTTCAAAATTATTGTGATGATTCACTGACCTGTAATAGACAGACTAGATCCTCTGTCACTACAACACTGGACTCACCACTGCAGAAAGTGCACTATGTAACTTTTGGAGGAGGGGGAAATCACCCCCTTAGCTCCCCCTCCCCCTCCTGTACTAGCCACCCTCTGTTAGATGATTACATTTGGAAGTTACTCTGGATAAGAGGGTCTGCGAATTGGATCAAACCTACATCTACATTATAGCTTCAGTGTACTACTGTATTTGAATGTTGCGTTGTGAAAACACAATGAGAAAAATGGTTTATTTGTGCATCCAAATAGTTAAGCGGTTGTTTGTGAAGTACATACCCCAGTGACACACGGCAGACCAAGCAGGAAGAGGACAACACAGATGAGGACGGTAATGGGGCCTCGCTTTGCCTTCAGGAATTTGGGGTAGGCATCCTGCAGACATGTGGTAATAACCTCTGCCAGACACAGCACACGTATTTCAGAGCTTTAAAAGGGGTCTCTGAGCCCAGCTCAGAATAAGTGAGTGAATGAGTGAGTGAGTGAGTGAGTGAGTGAGTGAGTGAATGAGTGAGTGAGTGAATGAGTGAGTGGTGAGTGAGTGAGTGAGTGAGTGAGTGAGTGAGTGAGTGAGTGAGTGAGTGAATGAGTGAGTGAGTGAGTGAGTGAGATTATCTCACCTATTCCAGCAAACTGAGAGTCCAGGCCCAGAGTGATGAGCATAAAGAAAAAGAGGATGGACCACAGAGGAGATATGGGAAGCTTGGAGAGAGCATCAGGGTAAGCAATAAAAGCCAGTCCAAAGCCTTAAATAGAGAGGATAAAAGCCACAATCAAAGTCTGGTGTAAACATGTACAGAGATTTAATTTTTCCCTTAATGATGTCAATTTAATTTACCAGGAGAAGTCATTCATTCATTCATTCATTCATTCATTCATTATCTGTAATCCTTATCCAGTTCAGGGCGGCAGTGGGTCCAGAGCCTACCCAGAATCACTGGATGCAAGGCAGGAACACACCCTGGAGGGGGTGCCAGTCCTTCACAGGGCAACACACACTCACACCTGCAGACACTTTTGAGTCTCTAATCCACCTACCAACGTGTGTTTTTGGAGCGTGGGAGGAAACTGGAGCACCCGGAGGAAACCCACACAGACACAGGGAGAACACACCACACTCCTCACAGACAGTCACCCGGAGGAAACCCATGCAGACACAGGGAGAACACACCACACTCCTCACAGACAGTCACCCGGAGGAAACCCACACAGGGAGAACACACCACACTCCTCACAGACAGTCACCCGGAGCAGAGGTTCAAGTCCCCTGGAGCTGTGACAGAGACACTATCTGCTGCTCCACTGTGACGCCCAAGAAGCCGTTTAGCACTATCACATTCACACAGTATGTATCAATGCTGACTCAAAAATAGTCCTAAATTATGTACACGTCTTGCTAAAAATGGACAGGAAATTTGCTGATAAACCACTGGCACAAAGAAAGTTAAAATATGTTTGTGGAATAAGAAAAAAACAAACCAAATACCAAAACAGGACTGCATTCTTTAACCGTGCAGGACCTGGTAAAACACTGCTGTCACAATCAGACTGAAATCTCCACCACTGTAATCAAATCTGAGTCTGTAAGTCCCTTTATAAGGAATAATTCCACATGATCTCACACTGAATTATTTTAAATCTCAACCAGTAATCTTGGCAGAAATGAGCAGTGTAACACTACTTTGAGCATATCTTTGTCTCTTAACTGGACAATACAGATAGTTGGAGTGCACCCACCTGCCTGCGCAACCTCTGAGACCGGCCTCTGGTAGACGTGTGCCATGTGTCCGAGGATGGAGAAGATGGCAAAGCCCGCGAAAATGCTGGTGCTGCAGTTAGTGATGCAAACGATGATGGAGTCTTTATAGCAGTTATTATGAAACTTGTTATAGGAAGCCAGCGCCGTTAAACCGCCCCAGGCAATAGAGAGGGAGAAGAAGATTTGAGTGGCTGCATCCTTCCAGACCTGCAGAAGACAAAAAGCTAAATGAGAAAAGAGAAAACATTCCCAGTACAAATGGTGCAGAGGAGACTGGGGTAAATCTTAAGTTTGAGTTAAACAGCAAATCCCAAACTTGCCTCAGCTTCTGCCAGTTTGCTGAGATTGGACTGAGAACCGATGTAATACTCGATTCCATCTCTTGCTCCTTCCAGAGTGACGCCTCGTATCAATAGAATCAGCAGAACGGCATAAGGAAATGTAGCTGTGAAATACACCACCTGAATATAAACATACATGATATATCACATGAAGTACATCTATAAACAGGCAATCATCACATGACTCAGACATTCTGCATCAACAGCCTCAAGTCCTTCTTGTTTTAGTCTTCACTCACTTTATACTCAACATATATTGTAAGCAAATAGCATTAGCCAAACATTTTTGTCTAAGGATAATGACCAATACAAAAGCTCTTGAATCATAATCAATCTTAATTCATTCATTCATGCATTGTCTGTAACCCTTATTCAGTTCAGGGCGGCGGTGGGTCCGGAGCCTACCCGGAGTCACTGGGAACAAGGTGGGGACACACCCTGGAGGGGGCGCCACACCTACGGACACTTTTGAGTCTCCAATCCACCTACCAACTTGTGTTTTTGGAGCGTGGGAGGAAACTGGAGCACCCGGAGGAAACCCACGCAGACACAGGGAGAAAACACCACACTCCTCACAGACAGTCACCCGGAGGAAACCCACGCAGACACAGGGAGAACACACCACACTCCTCACAGCCACCCGGAGGAAACCCACGCAGACACAGGGAGAACACACCACACTCCTCACAGACAGTCACCCGGAGGACACAACCTCCAGGACCCTATGGCAGTAACACTATCGTGCCGCCCCACTCATATCTTAATGCTGATTATTAATATAATTATTTTCAATTATTTTATTATTAACAGAAGTATAAGAGATAAATAAAAATGTAATAAAAAATCAATAATTTAGAGCGTAGTTCCCGACAGTTTTTACTCTTATTAAAATATAGTGTACAGTTATTGGGCCCACAGACTCTAAACTGTAAAAGAATAAGTGTGGAATCTTATAGAAACACCTACTTTCCCAGAAGACTTGATGCCTTTGAAGAGAGCTGCAGCGATGAGGATCCAGCCGAGCAGCAAACACAATGCCAGGTGCCACACTACTGGCCCTGTCTCGTCCATACTGCTGCTGCGCTGGAGGGCCACCATGCTGAATAACAAGAGCAAATAGGTTACTTTAAAACAGTGGTCTCTAACTCAAAAGCCCTGGGGGCCACTGGTTAGGTAACTGGACGAAACTGCCCATTGGTTTCTTTTTAAGTGTTGCACATTTACTCAGTTATTATATATAACATTATGGAACTTACACTGGGTAAGCATTAGTACTTCTGCTGAAATTGAGTTAAATTTTTACAAGTTTAGTTTGGGCAAAATGGTCAGTTATATCTGCTATATATTTCAATTCATTTTCTTACGTTAAATACACTGCAGCTACGTCTAGGGCATAAATGAAATCACACACTGCAGACTGAATCTGCTTAAAAAATAATAAGATATTAGCTATTTACAGTTAAATAATACTCATGCCCTTTCAGGGCTCACTTGGGTCCTCTTATTTCCAGATATCAGCTTTAGCATTTATCATTGTAAACAGTGAACACTGATTTTATAAGTCTATGTTATGTAACCAGTCACAGTGTCTGTTTGGTAAAGCAAATCTATCCATTAGATAATATTTAGCAACCGAAAAACATAAGTCATGGTGTTTCAAAACATATCTCTGACAATTAAATATATAGTGTAATCTATATAGTGAAAATGCTTTTTTTCTTTAAGTCTACATTAACAACATTTACAGTGAGCCCTCAGTTTATTGTTATCCTTTTTGTGTAAATAATGATCATTAAATAAGATATGGGTGCTTCAGAATGACTACATTTTGAGCCTATCATCAGCAGACTGCATGCACGAACTCCAAGTGATGTCACTGGCATCTGGGGCAAGAAATCCAATTGACTTTCACTCTCTTGGTGCATAGGATAGCTCTACCTCTCCTTCATTTGTCAGTGGTGTACTAGCCAATGGAGGCATCTGTATGCTAATAAAATATATATGGACATTTAGTGTTTTCCTCCAAACATGTTACATGTGTTTACTTAATGAATGCTCTATTAGAAACACCATCCTTTATATTATAGGAAATAAATCTGAGACTACAGCTCAAAATCTGGCTGGTAATTCACTTGCTCAAACATTTACGGTTAAGAATTGCACCACAAGGGGCACTACAACTCATGTGTTCTCACATTTATGGACTGCTCCTCAAGGGGTGATATTGTGCTTTGCATCAATGACAATGTAGGTCCTTGTTAGATGTGAATGGCCTAATTGCTTATAATTAATTTTCCCTCACTCACATTTAGCAGTTTTAAACTTCTCCACAAGGGGGCACAATTAGCAGACTAATGGTTTGTGATTTGTCACCGCAATAGCACTTTGCGTCAATCAGAACTGTCAGTGTTTCCATGTATAATTTCACAGCAGTAATGCTGCTTAAACTAGTGAAACACACACTTCAGTCCTACTACCATGGGAGTGTACAATCGACAAACTGTAGTCTTACATTAAAATATCTAAAGTGTACAAAATTTCACTTAATGAATCAACAAACATCATATATATGATAACATACATGTACCACTGCACATACACAAAGTACACACAGTGTACTCACTCCCAATAGCGTTCACTGGGGCTCTGTAATGGAACAGTAACTAATAACTCTTCAGGACAGCTTTGATTCCCATCAGCCATTGCACTCATGTTCACAGCTATCAGGCTTTCGTTGTAGGCCGTCATATTGCAATACTCTGTGGAGACACACACACAAAAAAGGAGTGAACAGGTTTAATGTGAAATGTTGCCTCATTAAAGCCGTCCTGTCAGACTTTATTTGCTTGAGGTGTAAGTGTCATGCTGTTGGAAAATTCTTTCACTGTGGTATGGTCACATTTTTTCCATAGGTTCTAATAAAAAACACGTTCATTTGACAAGGAAGTTCCATCGAGATATTTTTGACTGTGTTCAATATGAGGAGCAAAATTTCCTCACAAAGCCAGGTCACCAGGAATGCTGTTTGCTCTTACTAGAACAGGAATGTCACGAATGATTGACTTTTCTGTGTAAATAGACAAAGTCTTGTGAGAGGATTTTGTAACACCTGAGCTAGTCCATTTATTTAATATATTACACCATAATGAGTTCTCTCTATGTCTAAAAGACCTACAATTACACATGTATGAGCCTAGAAAACATTATTAGCATGGCTACAAATGTTTATATAAGTCCATTACACTTTATAGCCATTATGTTTAGTAACAACTGACGTAGACCTACATTAACACACCCTGGAGGGGGCGCCAGTCCTTTACAGGGTGACACACAATCACACATTCACACCTACGGACACTTTTGAGTCACCAATTCACCTACCAACATGTGTTTTTGGAGTGTAGGAGGAAACCCACGCAGACACAGGGAGAACACACCACACTCCTCACAGATAGTCACCCGGAGGAAACCCACGCAGACACAGGGAGAACACACCACACTCCTCACAGTCACCCAGAGGAAACCCACGCAGACACAGGGAGAACACACCACACTCCTCACAAACAGTCACCCAGAGAAGGACTCGAACCCACAACTTCCAGGACCCTGGAGCTGTGACAGAGACACTACCTGCTGCTCCACTATGCTGGCATCTTAATAATTATATTTTGTTTTAATGTATTTCTTAGAGTCTTCCTAATAAAGATATGGTATTCAGTGCTTAACAAACCTCTAGCAGTAACATTGCAGTCCATGCCAGACCAGCCTGAGCAGTCACTCCACGGCAGTGGAGACTGAAATGATGCAAAGAGGTAATAGATACTGTATGCAATGATGACGTTGTAGTAGATTGACACAAACGTGCTGACAAGCATCATGGTGATGCCCACACCTGCAAAATTGATAAAAAGGAAAAAAAAAAAGCAATTTCAATATCACTTTATATATTACCACAACATAAGATTGTACAAAGGAATATTTCCAACAAACAATTTATATTACTTGAAGGATTCTACACATTTCTAAACACTATAAAGCCTTCAATGTTACTGTGTGGACAGAGAAGAGATTGTCTTACCCTGTAGAATTGGTACAGCTTTCCACACGTTAATGGGCCCCTGACTGCAGAACTGTCCAAAAGAACTCTCCATGAAAAAGAGTGGCAGACCCGCAATAGACAGCATGATAAAATAGGGGATCAGAAAAGCCCCTGAAAAGAAAGAGTTAAGTTACAATTATTATAGAGAAAAAACTGATTCATTGTTTACGTAAAAAAATTAAGGGCAATGTTCACTTTTTATAGAAGATTCCTCACCATTTTCTAGTTCTCCAATATGTTTGTGTGCAGTTTAATGTGTTTACGAACCCCTGGTGTCCGTATACGACTAAAAATACTGCTTATGGCAGAAAAACGGCAAAGAGGACTCCAAACGTTGAAAACCATTAAATAGATGAGGATATTGCTTTATTCCTGATCCTTGAGTGGGAAATATTGACTTATTTTTGCTGTTTCAGATTATTTAGGTAGGAAGCCACACTAAATTTGGGAGACTGCTAACCACATGAAAGTAAACACAGACTGAAACACACTACAAAACTAAATGACTCGAGTTACAAACAAGTTTTTGTGGTAATTTAAACAGTGAAAAAAAACTCACAGACAAGTTACACTTCGGCCGTGTACAAGCAGCAGTTGTTTTTCCTCCTCAAACTTAACACCTTAAAAGATGTGCACCTTTTGAATGTAAACAAACCAGAAGGAACTGCAGTTCCCCACAATCATAGATGTTCCCTTAATTCTCATTTTGAGATTGCTAAACTGCTTCTAAAATTGTTAAACAGATTTTGACAGAACTTGATTCTCTGAAGTTATCAGATAGTTGGTGCATGGTAAACACATTCCTCAGTGGTGGATTTAGATATGAGCAACATGAGTCAGTGTAGCATCTTGGTCGATTAGCATGATTCTAGTCTGTGAGTGAATATTTGATATATTTTATTAAAACACCATGCCCAGGATTTGTACAAGGTGTATGAAATATAGTCTGCATTTTAAGGACATGCACGTGTATTTCTGATGTCTAATCTGTGTAAAAATTCAGCCTTAACCATATATCTAAACCTAATCCTATAACCCTAATCATATCAACCATAACAATAAACCAGTCATCACCCTAAATCTATCCTAAGCCTAGTGTAAGCTCTAAAACGTTGTCTCCTCATGGCTCAAGGGCCAGTAGTGAGGGAGTGGGGAGTGAGATACTGCACCTCTAACATTGTACACTACTAATACAATTAGCAAAACCAATCACACTGTGAAGTGCTACCAAATAAACCACGAATCATTGATAATACAGATATATTTTTGGGGCCTTGTACAAGCACTCATGGACTTGCACTACATTTATCCTTGGATTTAAATTAGAGTAGTTTTTGGTTTGGCTGCAAAACAATGCACAATATTATTCTAATAATGAAATCTATAACATTTTAAAACTGAACATTGATTTTTTTTTAAATGTCTACATGCTTCAGTAATGAATGAACTATAATGATTCCTAAAATACACATTACTACATAAAAGGTTTTCAATACATTGTCTAATATCTGAGACATAGTTTGGTGATAGTTTTGACAGTGGTGAAAGCTTAAAAATACACATATTATTATATCTTAATCTACATAAGTTGTAGATGCTGTACATTAAAGTCATAGTAATCAGTGCAAAAATCTGAACAAATACATATTGAAATATATAATTTATACATTGATTACAATTCACAACAACCACTGTAAAGAAACCTGAGATGTAACCAGTTTATCTTAAGATCAGTGTCAATGACTGAACTGAGTACATACATTATTTTGATGTATTGCTGGAATTCCCGTTTTTTCACTTACCTCCCCCATGTTTGTACGTCAGATATGGGAATCTCCAAACATTCCCTAGTCCAACAGCGTATCCTATCATAGACAGCAGGTACTCTCTCTTGTTGCTCCAGTTTCCTCTGTCTGCATTCTCATCTCCACTGCCAACATGAGGGTCAGGCCTTTTTGGTGCATTCCTTTCCTAAAGCAGCAACAAATTCAATCTGGATTATTATGAATGAACAGATAGATATAGAAAAATAGAACCGTTGGATAAGTGCATGAGAAAACACTTGTAAACGTATCTTTAAGAGAAGTAAACATACTGTTGTTGCCAAAAATAAATAAATGAATAAAATAAATCATGTATCTTCAAAATGACTATCTTACAGGAGAATGCATAATGCATACATTTTTTTATATTTATAATATTGACTTTAATAAGAAGTTTTCCAAGTAAATTTGGGGCATTTCCACAGTTCCACCAAAGATGTGGAAAATGTGGAAAAATTAAACTCTTAAAAAAAAAAGTATAAAGTGGAGATGCATTAAAAACATTTAAAACAACAATTATATCCAACGTGTCATTTCCCAATGTTCACACACAAATTCACAAAGTAGACTTATTATTATTATTGTTTTTACCTCATCAGGTGCTGTGGGGTTCTTGAATATTAAACCTGTAATGTTGTTCCACCCGTATTTCCTCATTTTCTTTGTGTAAGAGCACGCTGGCGGTGACAATCCTGGATAACATCAGTGTAAATGACAAGTTTGCCTCAAGCAATGGAGTTTTATACTCACCCTCCTCCTCCTCCCTCTTCCTTCTGAAGATACACATCAGGCCCCATGACCATTTACAACAAAACCTTACACAATAAAACAACGTTCCTGGACACAAATTCCTGACTTAATAAATCAACCTCAGAGTCATTAACATGGATTTTCCTGCTTTAACGGAACTCTTAGCAGATAAACGTGGTAATGTTTTAAAGGTAAATATCAATCAGTAACAAACACAGGTGCCTTTGAAGGTCATTATTAAATGTATATTGTGACCAACATTTGACTAGAAAACTCCACCCTGAATAACCTTTAAATAGATGGTTTTTAAAGAGGCATTCCTCACTCACTTACACATGCACTTACTTAGTCACCCAGGCACTCACTCATCCACTCACTTACAACTCATGCAAAGTAACAATGAAATACTACAAAAATAAAATGAAGTGCTTCATATCAGTAACGTTTAAGGAACATAAAGTTTCTCTACTACTTGAAGTACTCCCTAGACTTAGTAATATCCAAACCAGGAGTAGTTTCAGGATTGTTGTGTGGTAGAGACTACTGTTACTGTCATAATTCTGCTTATTCCTCTTCACTGAAATAACAGTGGTTAATCATTCTTTGAGTTCAGACACTACACGGATGTGTTTGAAAACTACACATCATCTGATAGTTTTATACCAATAAGGCCTTTCTTACACTGGCTGTGTCTGAAACAGAGCGGAACAACCTCTCTGTCTTGCTGCCTGTGCTGTGTCAGTAGTCAGCACCTTAGGAGGCAGCATTTAGACATCAAGAAACCTGCAACCGTAAGCCTGGCAAAGCTGAAAAACCATGTTTGTGGACAACCTCCTAAAAAGTGTTGGACATCACCAACCTTCCTTCTGAAATGAAGTGGGTTCATAAGGCATTTCTCGCTCTTTGCAGCAGTAACACTCCTCTAACAAGACCTTAGACTAAATATTGGTCCATTTCCATGAGTACTTGATAGAATTAAGCCAGCTGAGCATTTGTTAGGTCAAGTTTTGTTGCCTGTGTTCTCTCAGAATGCAGCACCTTAGGAGGCAACATGTAGACATGAAGAAACCGTAAACAAATTGCACTTGAGACATGCTTCCAAGGCAGCAATGTGCCACAACGGGGCGAGGATACAAACAGCCGTCTGCCATCAGGCAACCGACACGTACAGTACTGCTCATCACTGACAGGAAATATGTTACGAAGGAATACAATACATTATTCATGAGTATGAAGAAGAGGCAAAAAATTGTTAGAAAATATATAATTGCACAATTACTACACCTGTAGCTAATTTAAACTACAGTGACGTCATTTAAACTACAAGATATCTTAAATCTACAAGATCTTAAATCTGACTTACGTTTATTGAGACTTGGCTGCATCCTCATTGTTATCGGTCAGTGTTTTCTGATGAGTGCTGCTGGCCGTGCTGACACAGAGTTATAGGAAATCTATGGCAGTGAAGGATGCGTCTACGTTGCCTTCAGAATCAGACTAATGTAAATACTTCAGCAAGCAGCATTTTATACAAACGTTTGGTTCAGAAAGGACTCGCTGCAAGTTCTACGAGGTTCTTTAATGGACCAAACGTCGTTCTCTATGGCACTGTGCAATGAACCCTCGAAGAATGTAGATTATTTCTATGTGGAACAGCATGTTTTCATTCATGCCAATGGTTAACTGACCTTTCTAATTAACTACACCATTACATTTCGCTGCTGTCCAATGAAAAACAGGCATTCCCAAAATAATAACTTTACAGAAGAAGGAAAAATACCTTCTTAACTTTTAATGGAAGTCAGTGTAAATAGAGGTCATTTGCTCTCAGCACAATATAACATTTCCCAAGTTGCTATAACATTGACCCATTTTTTAAAACTTCGGCTTTGCCCTTTCTTTTTGCCTTGAAGCCAGCGTCTCTGATCTCCACCTACATCCAGGATCTCTCTTTTAATATATAACTTCTGAGGAAACAAAGTTGCATTGTCTATTATCACCGAAAGCAAATGTTGTGATGTGCAGGAACTGCTCTGGAACCATGACTCAGCATTTGTGATCAAAGCCTGGCAAAGCCGAAATACCAGCACCACTACCACTGTCACCAAATTTTGTATGCTGCAGATTGTGTGGCCAAATGTTTGTGGACACCACCAACCTTCCTTTGGAAATAAAGCAGGTTCATAGGGCATTTGTCCCTCTTTGCAGCAGTAGCAGTCTCTACTCCTCTGGCAAGGCCTTAGATTAAATATTGGAACATTCCTATGAGCATTTGGTAGAAATAAGCCACCTGAGCATTAGTTAGATCAGGTACTACTAGTTCTGGATCACAAATGCTTCCCCAGCTCAGCCCAAAGGTATTAGATGATGCATATCAGCAGATTATTATATATTAGAAGCTGAACTGAAATCCAGGTAAAATATCCATGGCATGACTCTTTAAATTCAGACTGTTCAGTCTGACAGTAATTACAGGGTTACGACTTGTATACGAACTTCAAAATATGTGGGTTTTACATCATCAGACAACCACTACACACCTGACAATTGCTTGTCTCTTAAGAAACGGTCAGGTGGGTGGTGCTCAGAGGGAAATAACTGTCCTCTATAACTCGGAAATTTTTGGTGACGTGACACCGTGTGGTACTTACTAAGAACAATGGAATTTAAAGGTATATGTGTTATGAATTACTGTCTGGAATATCATCAATATCTGGCTAGTCATGGCCAAGTCATGAGCTATTTTTAGGCTAGTTACATAGAAGAGTGAAATGTTTTAGATGACACTGATATTAGTACAGAACTACAGTTAGTTTACACTCATGTGACTTTTTATGCGAAAGATGTAGCTCTGCTAACTGTTTGGAACTTAATGAGAGCCAGAAATTGACCTATACTTTATTTCTGGTGACATTTGGCTCTATTTTGTTGTTAATGCCATCATAAAGTGGTCCATAAGTGCCATCTTTCCATGAAGTAAGTGGGCCATGGGATTTAGCTTTCTAGAGAATTTACTAGATTCTCATTTAAACTAGAGTATCTCTTACATTAGCACTAACGTCATTAACTACACAATATAGAGCCAAACGTTAGCATACAGTCTACATCACTGTTTCTCAGCCCTGGTCCTGGAGGGACCCTGCCCTGCACATTTATTCATTTATTGCTTTCCCATCTCCCCTCAAAGAATCAGTTAATGAACAAGTCCTTTCATAGTTGCTGTGGGTGTGTTAAAGCAGGAGGACCACTAAAATGTACAGGGCAGGGTTAGGAAACACAGGTCTACATCATTGGAATAAATGAACTAATACATAATTTGCCTCTACTCTTTTAGAATGTAGATTATGCTACATGCTGGAAAGTGATTGAGGATTTCATGCCGTCCAATCATCAAACCTATGTGAGGTCATGGCACTGATACTGGACGATTAGTCCACTTCAGCTCACCTTGGATGTATCAGACAAAAGCTTTGTGTGTCTGTACGAAAACACTGGACATCCTTGGTAGCGTGGGGAAGTTTCATGGTGAACAGACTAATAAAAATGCTTCTAAAACATGTGTAAATTATATATGGCCATGGCCCCAGTAAAAAAAAAAAAATATATATATATATATATATATATATATGACAAATTTTATATAGGTATCTTATAGTGACTTCACACACGATGACCATTGATGAACATTATTACATATGATAAATATTTTCCAAGCTTTTCAAATATATTTGGGCAGCAATATGACCCCATTAATAAGTTAACAACCCATTTCCCTGTTTTGAACGATATAAATATCACTGATTTAAGGAAGGGGCGGCACGGTGGCGCAGGAGGTAGGTGTCGCAGTCACACAGCTCCAGGGACCTGGAGGTTGTGGGTTTGATTCCCGCTCCAGGTGACTGTCTGTGAGGAGTGTGGTGTGTTCTCCCTGTGTCTGCATGGGTTTCCTCCGGGTGACTGTCTGTGAGGAGTTGGTGTGTTCTCCCCGTGTCTGCGTGGGTTTCCTCCGGGTGCTCCAGTTTCCTCCCACAGTCCAAAAACACATGTTGGTAGGTTGATTGGTGACTCCAAAGTGTCTGTAGGTGTAAGTGTGTGAGTGAATGTGTGTGTGTGTGTCTGTGTTGCCCTTTGAAGGGTGTGAGTGAATGTGTGTGTGTGTGTCTGTGTTGCCCTTTGAAGGACTGGCGCCCCCTCCAGGGTGTATTCCCCGCCTTGCGCCCAATGATTCCAGGTAGGCTGTGGACCCACTGCGACCCTGAATTGGATAAGGGTTACAGATAATGAATGAATGAATGAATGATTTAAGGAAAACAACCCGTTATCAACAACATAATTAAACTAAATACAACAGAATATGAAAATATATAAATTAAAATCTATGCATATTGAGGACATGGGTGTTCAGAGAGGGTGTCCTAAAGCTAATATGTGCCCTGTATTTGTGTTTTGATGTGTTGGAAAAAAGAAAAAAAACCTATAAAATCTACATTCTCTGTTACTGTTAATAACATACAAAACTGGGCAATGGGTTGCTCTCTGTTGGAAAACCAATTAATGAAAGTTACTCAGACCCAGCTGTAAGTCCTTTCATGTTATGTAAAATGTGTACTCAAACTTTTAACCGCCCAGGTATATGAGCAGATACGTGAGGTTAACTCTTTCATACCTTAGGTCACTGGGTCTGTAGTTTAATGTTAAGCTCCGATTGCTCTCAACCTCTGTGGGATGAGGTGTCCATTATTATGTGCAACACAATGTGTTATTAAAGAGCTCCTCTGCAACCTGACACATGACCTCAAACCTCACGCGTCAACATGACGTCCAGAAAAAGCCCGACCACTGTATTACTCGTGTTTGTTTCATACTTCTGAATAACACAGTGATAAACAACACATTGTAACAGGTCACAGAGTGGACAGTGTGTGGACACTGGTTTCACTCCTTACAACAGTTTCAGGAGAAATGTGTTCCTCAAAAGATAAGTGTCTGAATAATGAAGCAATTCCACATTCTTCACTCAGCTGTGCAACAAACATGCGCTTGGCACATTTCTTGTGGTTTACTTGGTTTGAATCACAGATGCAGTATATGGCCAAAAGTTTGTGGACACAGCCCCTACTCTGGTTTATACTGTATTCAACCTTATATATTATTAGTGAGGTTAGGGAGTGATATTGTGTGTCTGTGTGTATATATATATATAAAGCTATAATATGATATGTCTTAGAAACAATGTCATGTTAGGCACTGTAACACTTCATTTGTTGTTATTGAGTGTTATAGGCCCTGTTTTATGAGCCTACACATTTTCCTGCTGGTATATTTCCTTTCTGTTTGCCTTAGGACAAAGGAGTGGTTCCAAACAATATTTCCTTATTTCTTTCATCTTCTGCCAAAGAGCCTAAGTGTTTGCTCTCATTTTGTTTTTTCTCCAAGACCAGTGATTGATTTCTAACGAAAGAAAGGCAATGACCGAAGAAGCAAAGCAAACAGGAAACCCTCACCTTCATCCCTCATTGGATCACAGCCTTCACAGAGCCGTTTTTCTTATTAAAACACGTTATTTTTATTAGCTCTGGTCAAAGGTCTGTAGACGTGTCAAAATAAACATCAGGACCTTAGTCTTCGGTATATGACATGCAATACACGGGCTCTAAATCATCAGAAACACCCAGCAGATTTCATAAGAGTGAGACATTAATGAAAATGAATCATAACAAGACAAAATTAAATGAAACAAAATGGAAAAGAACAGACTGTTTATAGAATAGAAGTTTTACCAGATGTGTCCATAGGCTGAAATGGCTTTGGCCTAAAAACACAATAAATACTCACAGCATTTTTGTTCAATTGCTCCATCTGACCTCACTCAAGTCCAGGCAGAGATTACTGTCAAACACCATGTTTGACCTAACTGGAGACATACACGCTGTCTGCTATAAAGACCATGAACACAAATCACAGAGCAGACATTAGATGTATTACAGTTATGCACTGGATTGATCTCATTCAACTTTTCATATGAAATCAAAGATACTCTAAAAGCATTGCCCAGTTTATCTTTTCTAATTCCCTCTAACACAGGAGAACACTAACTGCCCCATTGTTATGCTAGCTAACAGACACACATTTAACAGTGCATCCAATGCACTGCTGTACAAGATTAAAAGTACAAGAGAGCGCATTAAACATGGGCAAACTCATCTACTTATCTAGACTTCCCCCTTTTCTCTTTCTGTCCTTCTCTCATCTCTCTTTTCAAAGCCTGGCATATAGAACACACATGAACACACTCCTTACAACAGAAATATACATCAACACAAGGTACTGAAACAAGCACTAAACCAACAGGTCAAAAAGAAATGCCTCAGAGTTAAAACTGCACTATGTACATTTAGGGATTTCAGGACCTCTTAAATGGAGCTATGTAATCGTTTTCAGTTTGTGAAAGAACATGTTTTTAAACAGGGGTTGTGCTGTGGATTAGTTTGCCTTGATGGATTAATCTGTCTTCGGAGGCTAAATTTAGTGGTTTTGTTCACACCTACTCTTCTGAGAAGGCATTATTGTACACAATGTATCGTTGTTGTGAGGATCTGATTGCTTTCATCCGCATAAACATTTATGGAAAGTCAGGAGCAAATGTATTGAATGGATTCCATCACTCCAGAGAAGGCTGTTATATTGCTCCTCTTCTCATCCGTGCATTCGGGTTTTACACTCCTCTGATGCTTGGCCTTATTCATGGTTTTACCTGATTAGCATAAATCTTTTATTCAGACAACTTGTCTACAAACTTTTGGACATGGAGTCTTTGCACATGAGACATTTTAAAAGTATATGCTGTGTATAAACATAGAGCCAGACCTTCTTCTAAAGTCTGTGCATGTGCTGCGGTCACATGAACTCCAGCCAGGTCTGACCCGTCCACTCTGACTTTCAAATTAATATTTTTGTTTTTCCAAAGTGACTCACAGGAGTGGAAGGAGAAGATGTCTAGCAGATTTTCCCCACTTAACTAAACCCTATTACCGTTAGCAATTTACTTACATAGATACATCATCACACATACCTAAGCATTGTAAAACATATATGTATATACACACACACACACACACACACACACACACACAGCATAGCTGTTCTCTGAATGACGCTTCATAAATGTTATAGCTAAACCTACACTCTTCAAAATAAAGGTGCTACAAAGGGTTCTTTGAGAAAGGCCATAGAAGATTCGTTGCATAAAGAAACACGTTTTATTTATTTTTTTAAAGAGGACGCTTGTGATTGTGGGGAAACGCTTTTCTCTGGTTTGTTTACATTCAGAAGCTCAGTGAATTTTAAGGTGGAATGGTATATTTGAAGGGAATAAAACGACTGATGTTTGTATGTGGCTGAATTTATTCACTATTTGAATTACCACAGAAACTCATTTTTAATTAATGCTGTTGAATTTTGTAGCACATTCGCTCTATATTTACTTTCACGCAGTTAGCGCTCTCCTGAATTTAGAATCAGTTCCAAACTAAATGTCAATATTACCGACCAACGGAGCAGGAATAGAGCAATATCCTCATCTCAGTTCACGCTCAGTTCAAAAGAACCTTTTATAGCGTCTTTATTTTTAACAGTGTAGCTTACAGTTGACATAATATCCACATTACACTGGGGTCTTTATAAACTTCTGTGAAATGTATTCATTAAAAAGCCCCAAGGATGCAACACCACAACACCACTCCCCACACCCCTGATGAGTAACAACGCACAACATCTCTTGTTTTTGCTCAGTTTATATATATCTGTGTGTGTGTGTGTGTGTGTGTGTGTGTGTGTGTGTTACAATGTCCTCATGTAAATTGCCTACAAATCAAAAATTGCCAAAAACTCTTACATAATGCAGCTTTAAAGTTAAATCAAACAGACTGGACAGGGCTGCCCTCTGTCCACTGGTCATCAGGTCCTTACAGCACAATGTCTGAAGCTAGGCGGAGACACATGGCTGATTCTGAAGGGATGTCATGGAGAGAAATCTCGTTGCCTTCCAGACGCAGGATCCTCAGCTTGGAGAAGTTCATCACATCCACAATGCTGCAGAAACTGCCCAGTGTAAACTCTGTGGCAAATCAAAGAAATCAGGTAGATAACAAATTAGCATCAGATGTTCTTATAAAAAGTGCTCAGAACAATTCTGAAGACAAGAATAGGTGTAAAGCACCGGTCACCCAGACTAGTTAACAGCTGTGTATTCGGGGCCTGGGGGCAAAGTGTGGGAACAGTGGAGTGGGATAAATCTGATTACTGTCAAGTGCACTGGAAGACTTTCTAAAGAGAGTCCAAATTGGTGGATGTTTTCTGAAACTAAAAGTGAGTGATTGACTACTGTCACCATTCAGTACATTCATCAGTATAACGTAGGCTCTATGTTGTAGACTGAATGAAGGCCTGGTATGTGCATGTTCATGCTAAGTGTCACCTTTGAGGACAAGGAGGCACACGTACCCACAAGTGATAACTATTTATAGAAACAAAACCAAAAACAACATACAGAGAATCACAACAATCACAAGCAGGACAAAGCAAATACAAACAATAAAAGACAAAACAGAAAACAACCATGAACCGATGTGGTGTAAGACATATACACGCATACAACACCAGAAAGGAAAACTGAAACCTAGTGGGGTATATATACAGGAACACAGACAAGAAACACCTGAGAATGTTAGCGAGAGGGCAGGGCCACAAAGGAGGCACAGGTGGTAACACTAATGACAAGGCAGGGCTCAGGCGGAGCTAAGGGAGGAGAACCAGGAACCAAAACAACACAGAGCCAAGTGCTAACGAAGCACATGATGAATGATGAAGAAACACAAGAACAGGGCAGGTACATGTGAAACAGGGCAAAGCTGTGACACATATTTTGACAAGGAGAAATTATATCTGTTCCTTTTGATTTAAAAAAAAAAAAGTTGCTGTTAGAGGCAATGCTCTCTAAATCCTCACGTACACATCTCTTTGAGCCAGACCTTCTTTTTAAAGATGCTATATCACCTTAAACAAATATTGCAGTAAACCAATCATTTCTATGTAAAGATATAGTGGAATAAAGGCACCCTGAGCAGCGATTGGGTCACAAGCCTTGTGCCTTGTTCTCTGCTCTTTGTTTTCACAGGTGCATGTGCAGGAAAATTAGGGGCGGTGGAAGTGAAGGAACAGCACTGTCCTCCTCACTCAATCTACAGCTGTGGGGCCCTTGAGCAAGGCATCGAACCCACAACTGCTCTACTGCAACATCTACTGGCAGAATTAAACAAGCAACATTTCCTCTGCTAAATCATAAAATGACCAGGGTGAGTCATCGGAAATGAAGGAAACATGAAAAACTGAAGCACTGGCTTCTCTGACAGCAGTGCTACAGCAGCAATGAGAAGCGTCCATTCTGGAGTTCTCTGTTAGTGTTCAGGACTGTAATCCCTCATATTGTCCAATCCATAGTACTGTTTCCACACCCTAGGTTGCCAGGTATGAAACGCAATAGCAGACTGTGTTAGTGATGCAAAGCGGAAAACATTCCCTCTTACCAATAACTGGCATTTTCATACTTACAGATCCAGCAGATACAGACAGTAGAATGTGACTCTCATTATTACAGTGTGTTAAAACACAGATGTGAAGTCTCTGCCTCTCATTTGCATGTGTGAAACCAGCTTGCGTCAAGCAAGAGACATCTTAAAATTAGGCAGTTTAACCTTTGTGGATATTTAAAAATACCATATCGTCAATGTCAAACAAAACATCATATCTACATTTCTGCTTGATGGGAACAGGGAGAGGCATGGAAAAGAGGAACCTTTATTTTGGTGTGAGGTACGGCAACATCTGTTGGCAGAAGAGTGCAATATAGCTCCACTAAAGGAATAGTGTGTAATATTTTTTCTGTAAATAAAATGAGCTTGAAGTGTTAGCAGAGATTAAGAAAACATGTTAAACTGAAGCACTTGCATCTCTGATAGTAGTGCTACAGCAGGTATGTTCTACTTTGAGGAGTGTCCATTCTGAAGTGGAACTCTGTTTCAGTTATGAAAACGACCAAGTGAAAAGAGATAAAAGATCTCCACTTCCTTCTAAACACTCCATGACCAGAGACAGTAAAATGAGAGTAAATCTGGGTGATATGTTGGAAGATGGAGACAGCTTAGAGCCCAGCAAGACAGAGGCAGAGTTGGGTAATTTGCTTCTGAACAGGTAAGCAAGTCGTTTGCAAAAATCTGTAGAAGTATACACTTCTGTATATGGATTAAATGTGTAAACTCCATTGTTTGTGTGTTTTAAATGAAGAAAATTAGAAATAATATTAGCTTCAAATGCTATCTTCAGCCTCGCATAGCCTCCTATTTAACATGGAACAGAAAACTCAAATAAGCTGGCAATTAATGCCAATATTAACCTCATAAACTGACCCTCATAAGGTGGAACTAAACATTTTAATATGAAAACTGTGAGCAAAAAGCATGTCTGCCTCCTAAAATGACATTTAAGGTGGAAGGGAAATATAACTAAGTTAGTTCAGCCTCGTCAAGTGAAATATTTAATGTGGAAATGGAAATTCAAATATGAATCTGGTAAATACAGGGGGGAAAAAGCTCATTCAAACAACTCTCTCCAGTGTTTTGAAATTGGACTGCGGTACCCATTTTAAATGTTTCCTTCCAGTATTACAGACTGCCCCTTTAAGCTATGTGTCTGAATGTAATACATAAAACCATGACGTAAATCAAACGCTCCCACAAAATTCTTACCCTATTCTTCAGTGGTGATTTTCTACTTTGTAATATATATTTTTTGATGTTGGTTGTGTTTGATGCCTCATCCACTGTCGCTCCCCCAGCCCTCTTTCAAAAAAATTCGCTCACACACACCAGAGGTGTGAAACCACATGAAGGTCAAACTTGCTCAGCTGTGTTAGTGATGTAAAGCGGTAAACATGCCATCTTACCAGTTACTGGAATTTTCACACACCCATCCAGCAAATACAGATACTAGAATGTAACTCTCATTATTACAGAGTGTTAAAATACAGATGCAAAGAATCTGCCTCTCATTTCCATAAGTGAAACCAGCCTGCGTCAAACTCAAGACATCTTAAAATTTGCCAGTTTAACCTTCAGGGATATTTGAAAATATTGTATCATCAATGTCGGAACAAAACTTCACATCTGCATTTCTGCAATTTTTCATTTGATATATATTCATTTAATTATAGCACCTGCCTTTTACACTGTCCGCAAGTTTCCAGACAGACATTTTTTCTGTTACGCAGCAATATACATATACAGTAATCTGGCGAATGTTGAACTGACTTTAAAGATACATTTTGGCCTTAAGGTTATGAATGTAATTTCTCACTCTCCATTAACTAACTCAGGTTTTGTTGAAGGGGAGTTTCTCCCTAATTCAACTCAAGAGATACACACAAAGTCATTCAGTGTTTTATTATGAGATTGTACACTTGAGTTTGTAGGTTTGTAGACAACACCTATTAATCAGGGATTTCCACTGCCCAGAGTAGCCCCAATTACAGACACAGGTTGCAAAGAATAAGACAACTTTACTTCAGGCTTCACTTGGGTACATGCACGACTTTACAAGCCCATTAGCCCCTCGCTAACCTGCTTCCCACAGGAATGATCTGTCTCACAAATGTTCCACCTGAACCCAGAGTAACAAGGAAACTTAGAACACTTTGAACTAGGCAACATAGGTATTCAACTTTTAATGCTGAATGCCATCAGTTTCTCACAGCAAAGTTTCGCCATCTGTTGTCAAGACTTCCCAACAGATCAGAAGCAGCTACAGAATCAAAGGATGACAAGCAACCTTCATTTCAGAAAAGAGAATGATGAGCAGGTCACCACAAACTTTGGGCCTCTCAGTGTGGAGTGTAGGTGGAGATTGTAGAGAAATGTAATGCTGTGTAAATTATATACATATATGTTTATTTATTTATTAGAAATCAGCAAATGAGCTCTAACCACAGCAGATAAACTCCACTGACTCAGCACGTTGGTTGTGTGGTAGATTTATTAATTTTAAACAAAACCAGAATCTTGGTAAGTTACTGTTGTTTATGAAATAATCAAATGTTTACAGATTTCTTTTTGTTACTTCTTCTGAATGTTTGAAACTTACATTTGTAGCAAAACAAAAATTTTAACTAATAAGAACATTTCATATTTTATATATAATAAAATTAACAGTGTTAATAAAATAAAAGCTGATGGTCTCAAATTTTTTAACAGGATGCTGGCTTCAAAATATAAATGGGCAAATATTTAAAAAAATAAATAAATAAAAAAACAATTCACCTCAGTTTCCAGATAAAAATTTTTGTCTTTGTACTATTTTAACTTAAATATGGAATTTTAAGTTAAACCCTGTATTCCACATTGTGCACAAAGTCCCAACCTTTCTGGAAATGGGCTTTGTGTGTGTGTGTGTGTGTGTGTGTGTGTGTAAGCCATCAAAGAAGACAGCTTTCTCAATTATGGAGTGGCAACAAAACAAACCCTTCTCACCACTAGAAGGCAGACCTTGAAATATCTCAACACTGTGTTGCTGCAGTTGTGTTATATTTAGGCAGCTCTGGTCAAGTGAGATGCTTTGTTGATTTTGCTAAGAGAGAATAAATGAACACTTTTTTTTATACAAGAAACCCACACCTGCACATTTTAACATTCCAAATTAACGATGAAACATAATGTGGCCTGTGCAAAATATATGGCATATTTTACATTTTATTAATTGCTCCTCCTTTCTCCAAAATGCAACTTCAGAGAAGAAAGAAAGGATATTTTCATTAAAATGTCATTGAAAAAGCAGTTATGGAATATGTTTCTGATTTCATTTATTAATTAATCTTTTACACAATGTTAAAAAAGAGAAGAATTTGCCAACATTGAGTAAATCAAATTTGAAATGATGATGACGTTTTGTTCTGTAGAGACTATTGTTTTGGTCATTTGACCAGAGGTATTCAAACCTCTGTTTACTTTTAAAATGATTTGCATAATGCAGAGAATGTACAAGTAAGGCCCTAACAGCTTTACCTTTGATTTGGTTTGCCTGTAGGTAAAGGTGCTCCAGACTGGCGCTGACCGGTGGGATCCTCTCCAGCTTGTTGAAGGACAGGTCCAGCTCTATGAGGCCGCTAACATTGAAGGTGTTTGGGGGGATGCCTTTGTCTGTGAGCTCATTGTGGGAGAAACGTACATACTGCAGGTTGGAGAAGTGGTTGAGGAAGTTGTCAGGGATAGCGTTAATGGAGTTGGAGCCTAGGTAGAGCTGATGCAGCATGCTGGGCAGGCCTTCAGGAACCTTCTTCAGCTGGTTGTTGCTTATATCAAGCAGCGTGAGGGACCTGAGGTCCTTAAAGACCCCACCTATGTCCTGGATCTGGTTGTTGTTGAGCAGTAGAATGGTCAGATTGTCCATTCCCTCAAAGGCACCGGGCTGAACCTTGGCAATCTTGTTGTGGTTGAGGCGTAGATCTCGCAGGGAGAGGGGCAGGAGCCCTGGAACATCAGTCAAGTTGTTGCCGCTCAGGTACAGCCTGTCGAGCTTTGAGAGCTTGGCAAAGGCATTTTTATCCACTGTGCTGATGTGGTTCTCATGGAGCATGACCCACACTAGGTTTGTGGCATTCCCAAAGGCACTTTCTGAGATGCTGGTGATTTGGTTGTGCTGCAGGTAGACATACTTTATACGAGATGGAATGTAAGGCATCTGCTTCAGGCCTCGGCTTTCACAATACATGGCTATGGGGAAGGTAGGAGGGCAGTCGCACTCAGCTGGACAGTCTCCTCCAGTGTTGTCAGCCTGCAACTGTGCCATAGGGTGCAGCCTGTAGACCCAGAACAGCGGGTCATTTACCTGGGCCACTGTGAGGTGCAGGAGCCCCAGCAGAAAGGGAGCTGCCAGGTGCATTTTCTCAAAACTGAGGAGTCTCATCCAGCTGCAGAAGAGAACAAGCATTTACCTTTTACTTCTAATGGAACTGTATTTAATTTTTGGTTTGGCAGACACTCGTATCCAAAGCAACTTGAAAGAACAGGCTGTTAAACAAGCCTTAAAACAAGCATTAAAAGTCTTGCCGAGGGTAAAGTGAAGGGTTTTTTTCTGGAAATCAAACCCAGTTGTCAAACAAAGAGCAAGAGTGCTACTCTCTGTGCTACACGCGCTAAGTGCATGATGAACATTATGCTAATGATGATTATTATTATTAACTGGAGTATATATCACTCCAGATATACACAGACAAACATATACAGCACAATGGCTAAAAACACATGTTTTAGCTAATGATAGCAGCTAATACTAATCCTATGCTGTCATAAGCAATCTGCCTTCTAGGTAAATGTTGCCCAAGGTACACACAATGTTAACATACCCTCAAAAGTACAGCATGGTCCTTATATTTTAAGGTACACTACATTCACGGGTATATATATGTTGTATATATACACTTTGTGTGTGTGTGTGTGTGTGTGTGTGTGTGTGTGTGTAAAAACTACTTAGTCAGGATTTACGTCATTGCACATCACATATCAAGGCAATATTTGTAGGTCTATTTTTTCTGGTGTCATTGGTTATTGCCTATAAATAAATAGGCAAATAAAAAATAATATTAAACAAATAAATAAATAAAATAATAATACATTTCTTGTGATAATTAATATTAATGCAACAATAACATTCACCATCCTATATTAGACAGACCAACTCATCCCAGCGTGTTTTTGAGTGAAAGAATTCCAGGAATGCAGTGATCCAAATTAAATTTTACAATCAATTTGGCCACAGACTTTAAGTAAGTCAGGTGAAGGGGGGTCATATATTTCTCTCAGATTAAACAGAATCTTCACACAACAGAGTCCAGTCTAGAAAAGTAGTAAGAAGCAGTACACAAGTACATAGTACAAGGTGCATGGTCTTGGGATGAGCTGAGAACAAAAAAAAAACATATTTCAGTTCAAACAATTATTTAATCAAATTATTCAACTTTCCATTTAGAACTAAAACAATCCCAGTACATTTGAGTACTCTAAATCCACCCACAAAGATCTGGTTCTCTTTGGATTCAAAGCCAAGTGCTAAACAAGTTGTGCCAAAAAGGGGGAAAAAACAAAATAAAAAAAAAATAAAAAAACAATGAACACTCTTGTTTCCTAGTATTTACCTCTACCATACTGCGTGATCACACAGGAACACACCTACCTGATTAAGTTGAAAGGCACTCCCTCCTTGTTTTCCCGAGCCTCTGTAGCACTGTGCAGTGACTTTCCCAAAATCTTTGTGAATACCCCCTCTCCCCTACAAGCCCTTCGCCTCCACCCACCTCCTCACCACCCCCAAACTCAACCCTCCCACCCCCCGTCCAATTACTGCACACTCTTCCCTCTCCATCCCTGGTCCACTTTCTACCAGTGAGGGGTTGGGGGACTGCTCACAGCTGGGGAACAAGTTAGCCACATCTGTTTGTCCATATGTCGAGTTGCTCTTGTTGCAGTCAAAGTGGATCTTTGCCGTGTGACCAACCTGACCCCATTAGGAGAGAATCAGAGAGTTTTCCCCCTCAGGTCTCATCAGGGGTGGTGAGCATGCTGGGTAAAAGGGGAGGACCTATCTGGCTCAGATTCAAATAGAAAACAGAAGAGCACTAGGTTGAATTTCACTTGAGTGGTTTGCAATTTTCTTTTGTCATAATGTCACTTATGTCATTTCAAGTGCAATAACAAGCCACTCACTACTGGCCAATACGTAACACACACTGTTCTTTTTTTTTTACACAATAAGTAGTAACCGCTTGTGTCTAGCATTTTTGTACATACACAGATGTACACATACCGAGTGTCTCCTCTTGTGTTTAGTAGAGTGTAATGTTAGATTTGCATCAAATCACAACATAACTTCACTTTTGGTTTCTTTCCACAATTTAAAAAACACATGTTGGTAGGTGAACATGTTGGACACAGTTGACCACCTTATTGATTTGTGAATGTGTGAGACTTCCTATGCCCTTCTATGCACTTGTACCTCGTCCTAGGTGTGTTGCTTCCTTACAACCATTGATTCTGAGTAGAATACAGACCTACCATGACCCTGATCAGTAACTATATGTTTCATAGTGATGTTCAAGATTTCAATCAAAAACGTCATGGTGGCTGAATGGTGAGTACCTTCGCCTCGCAGCGCTGGGATCTTGGGTTCTTCTTGCCAGTGTGTGTGTGGACTGAATGTTGAGTGTTGTTTGTAAAGCGTCCTTGAGTTTCTAGAAAGGCACTATATAAGTGTAAGGTTAAAGAAATAAAAATAAATAAATAAATAATAAAACACGCTTTACAAAATTCTGAGGATGTTTCCTCACCCTTCACTAGCTCTACAGCCTGTTTGCAAACTTGAAACTGGCCTTATTAGAAAAACAAGCTGTCTCAGTCTGGTATGCTTGTCAGTCTCTCTCTCTCTCTAGGGTATTGCACTATTCCTTCTCCATAGGGGGGTAATATTGACCTATTTTGTCCTGTTTCAGATCACTTAAGGTGGAAATTTCTCCAAACTCAGGAGACGCTAACTGCATTAATGACAGCTCTACAAAACTAAACAAATGAGTTTTTGTGGGAATTCAAACAGTGAATAAAGACTGCATACAAACAACAGTGATTATTTTCCCCTCAAACCCACCATTCCACCTTAAAAGACATGGAGCTTCTGAACATAATCAAACCAGAGAGAACTGCATTTCCACACAATCACAGATGTCCCCTTTAACCATACATTTTGATGCTAACCTTTTCATGGAACGTTAAGAGAAGTCTTCTGATCTGTTAAAACATTTGAGCAATATCATTTTCTCCAGGACCATTTGCACCCCTTCACCCTAAATGTAGTAGATCGGCCAAGACATGTTTGGTGTGCAAAGCATGCTGCACTAGTTTTGCCCTGAAGCCAAAAGGCTAAATAGGTAATAGGTAAAAGCTTGAGATGTCCCATTACTTAGCATTGTACAAAATGCATACCTGAATAAGCACAGATGTATTACACAAACCTATAGTATTACTGCATTTTTAGATAAAAAAAACATGACATGGAATTCAATCAAATGCATACATCAATCAGCCATAACGTACATGCAGAGGATATTTTTGGTTGGTGGACTATTCTCAGTCCAGCAGCGACCATGAGAGGTATAAAAACTCTATCAGCACTGCTGTGTCTGATCCATTCGTTCAAGCACAACACACAAGAACACACCATCCCCTTGTTAAGGTCACTGCTGTGCTTACAGAACAACAAAGAGCAACAGTGTGATCACTGGAGATGATAAAATGGATAAAGAAACAAGGATGTTGTAGGTATGTTATGGCTGATCGATGTAGTTCCTCTTATTTAGGAACTGCTCCACAAGGGGGTGCTATTTTCTGTGTTGTACAAAGCAGCTTTAAAAATGTAATAATATCAAGAAGAACCCCTGGGAAGAATCAAGACTCAAAAAGGGAACCCTGCATCTTCTGGTCAACACTAGAGCAATGAGTACTTCTAGTTAAAGACCAGTCTCAGCAGTGGGGGGTTGGACATGGAGGCCGTGGCACATGCAGAAGACTCCTTGAAAGATGAGCAGAAACTCGCAAATTTTGGGGCTTTTTCTGGGGGATGTGTAGGTGTTTCAGGGTGAAAGATGATTGGACATCAGGCAGGTGAGGGATTCTTCTTTAATTTAATTTCAAAAAGAAACACAGTATTAGGGAGGGCTTTCTCCTCAATGATAAAAGGGTGTGAAGAAGTAAAACTAAACATTCAGCATCAGTACTTGAGCTCAGTATTGTTCCTGTGGCTGATTGTGATCAAATGCTCACAGAAGTATTCCAACATCTAGTCTGAGGCCTTCCTAGAAGAGCAGAAGCTTTTTCTGCAGCAAAAATGGCAGGTGTTCTTCACTGTTAGTAGGACACTCCTTTGTTTTTGTTTTCTATAAAATTGTGTTTGCTTGTCCTCACTGTAAATGTTCTCACTGTACTAAGAGGCTATAAATGATCTGAAGTTTCTGCAGATAAATGCAGCATGTGCTGAGCACTTGTCTAAAACAGCAGACTCTCAGGCACTGAACATTTATTTTAAAGCAGTAAAGCCTAGGTTGTCCGTCCGGCGCCTGAGTGTAGAGTTTGACTGTAACTGGACAGAACAGGACTTGCTGTGTGCTCGCAAATTTTCCACTCTCCGCATGAGTGCAGGACACAACATCTGCCAAGCTACAGTCAAAAGAACCAAGAGAGGGGCAGGAAGATTCTGTCCGCTTTTTGGTTTTGAACAGTTGCTGGAATAAAATACACTAGATATCTTACCAAGTGAATATCATTATCATTATGTGACTGCTATAAAAATATAATTCATTCATTCATTCATTGTCTGTAGCCCTTATCCAGTTCAGGGCGGTGGTGGGTCCGGAGCCTACCCGGAATCACTGGGCACAAGGTGGGAACACACCCTGGAGGGGGCGTCAGTTCTTCACAGGGTGACATACACTTACACATTCACTCACACACTCACACCTACAGACACCTTTGAGTCACCAATCCACCTACCAACGTGTGTTTTTGGAGAAAACCGGAGCACCCGGAGGAAACCCATGCAGACACAGGGAGAACACACCACACTCCTCACAGACAGTCACCCAGAGCGGGACTTGAACCCACAACCTCCAGGACCCTGGAGCTGTGACAGAGACACTACCTGCTGCTCTACAGCTCCGCCCTAGAATTATTATTATTCAATCTATTTCTAGATTAATTTTAATCCATTGTCTGATAATTTGTCTTGTTTGAAAAAGGACTGCGTAACATTTTTCTGTTCTAAAGATACAGCACTTGACTTCAAATGATCACTTCAAATTTAAACAAATACAGTGATAATATTCTTACAACAATCTAATAATGAGGATTATGAGGCATATGGATTAGATTTAAAATGTTTTCATTTGATATGACAGCATTGGTGGCAGTGTAACCATGCATCAAAAGCTCAAATCCAGCAGAAAACGCCTGAATGCCTTAAGTCCCTCTCTAAGCCTCTGGTTGTTTTCTCCTGCACCTCCTCATTCTCCTCATGACTCCTCTCTACCCTGCTAAGGAATGCCTGGTCCCTTCTCGCCTTCCGAGGCCTTTTTTAATGCATGACTGGAGCAGACAGCTGCTTTTAGATAAGTAAATCCAAAGGAGCTAGGAGTGGAGACAGAAGAGCTGGGCTACAGATTACTACCAGAACACAGGAACGAGGGCCAGGCAGCCTCAGGTTGGAGAGATTTCCTGTTCTTCATGGGGCGTGGAGGGCAGAAGAGCCCTGAATTTCAATTCCACTGAGAAAAATAAATAAATAAGTAAAATAAAATAAAGAGCATACACTGAATTAAGGCTGAAAGATTCATTGTTGTAATGAGTGAAGCAAGAGCTTGTCTTTACAAGCTTTTACCTCGGACGTATTACTCATCACACAAACTTCATGAGTTAAAAACAATGTCTACAATTGTGGGAAATGCTGTTCTCTCTAGTGTGTTTATCCTTTTTTTTTTTTGCTAATTCCCCCACTGTGTTTATGCACTGTCCATTTAAAACAATACTATCGTGCATGTAGACACGCAAGTCTGTCCCATCCCATCTGTCACATGAAAGAAAAATGGAGGAGAACCTAAACAAAGAGGCCAACCGAGCAACTCAAGCATCTTGTTTCAAAGAAAAGTTGACACTGAACATAAAGAAGAAAGTAAACACTGGAAAAAAGTCACATAGTATCAATCGCATCATCAAATTTGAGCAATGCATGGCTCTGTGAAGGTTCCAGTGACATTAGAAGAAACATCCCAGCTATGACACTTCAGCATATTTACAGTACAAGCCTCGTCAGTGAACTATAAAAACAAAAAACTATTATTCATCAATCATAATTGATGTAAGATCTGATTTGCATTTATATCATGTACAACTTCTAAGAATGAATGGACAATATTTACACTTATATAGTGCTTTTCTACACACTCAACGCCCTTTACATTCTTTGTAACTTTAGTCACTTTCCTCAGCCAGCTACGTACAGCATACACCTCGTTAATGCGGCGGCAGCTAATCCACGTCGGTGGATTACAGCAGAGAGGAAAGGACTATGAACGATTAAACCAATTAAAGTTGGGAATGAGTAGGAGGCCAGGAACGTCCACAGTGTCAGATGTAGCCATAGTGTGTTCTGCTGCTGGCTGCTGGTAAGAAGCCCCTGTGAGGCTGAGTGAACAAGACATAAAATTTTGTAATCACCAAACCATGGCCAATAAATTAGAACTCAGTGGGTCTCCACATTTCTGGGAACACTACACTAAATTTTAGAACAACGTGGTTAGGGTTACTCCAAACCAAACTCCGCAAACCACTTCTGTACGAACCTTGCTTTGTTCATGGAGGCGTTTTCGTGCTTAAACAGGACAGGGCCTTCCCCAAACAGGTGCCACAATGTTGGAAGCACAGTTCTCTAGAATAATGGCTCCCACCCGTTTTGTAACTTGCGGCCCACACAACAAACCACAAAAGCTTTCACGGCGCATGAGAAAATGCAACAAACTTATCGTATAAACTGAAATAAATACAACACAACATTTCTGGATAAGTTGGAAAATATTGTCTTGTATTTATTTTATTTATGTTTTACTGGTAAATATAATAATAAATGTAATCTAAATGAAGCAAAACTGATATCGGCCTGATCAAGTGTGCGGACACACACACAAACACACACACACACACACACACATACACACACAAATCCATCTATATATACTCTGCTTCAGCTTCGACTGGCTTGAGCAAACACTTTCTACAAGAACCATATTAATGGAGTTTTTTAATTTACTTTATTTGAGCAGTTGTGGTATTTTAAATGTGATTTACAGTTTTATACAGAATACATAATGTAACATTACAACTTCTCTTCATTAGAATCCAGTGTGGCAAACCAAAACCCATGAAAAACATCCTCAGGTCACTGTAACCCTTCCACTAACCTTTGTAGGTTTCAGTATGTATCCAGACAAGTAGTCTTCTCGTGATCGATTCAATATATTTCATGTTTTTCACCCTTCACGCTGCCAGGAGCAAAATATTATTCATCATTCCAGAGGACATGTCTGTACTGCTACAGAGCCGAGTGGAGGTATGCTTTAAACTGTGTGTATATCTGTATTTTGCAGAACAGTACCCCATGAACTTTGCTTTTAGAGGAACATCTCCATGATGGACAGTAGGCACTCTCCTCAAAAGCGTGTTAAACTATCTAAGGATGTTGTATCTGTGGCAGTACAGAAAAGAAGCAGGGGCTGGTTTTACATTTCTTGAATGACGCATAGGCTAGCCTTCTCCCTCCTAGCAATGCAGTACTGTATGTTACGTGTGGAATTGAAAATAAATACATTGGGAAAAGTCTACTCTTTAAAGAAAAATGCTTTAAAATATTTACCAATACAAGAGCCAAGAGTGGAGAGAGAAACTGATGAGATCTGGAATTTTGGTGATTTACCATCACCCACTTCCTCATTTTACTGGCTCCAGGCACAGTACAGGGTCTCATCTCATATGGAGCTAAGACCCACATCAGGAAACACTTCACATTCCTGCCGCCCTATGCCCTCGAACAGTAAACTCTTTCCAGCCGTGAGCAGCTAAAGTCCTTTGAAAGGCACACAGATTTGTGGTCTTTTCCATGTGTGGTAATATTACATGATCTAGCAACAAGGAAGAGAGAAATAAATAAAATCAGCAAAATTGTATACTTACTCACAGACATCTGTAAAGAACTACTTATGTCTAAGCTAAAGTATTACATGGTACTGTAGTTGTTTTTATGACTGATATGCCCAGCCCTGTAAACATATGAGTACTAGCAAGTGCTCAGTCATTTGGGGCCGAGGTCTATCCTTTTCAATATATCAAAGGCTTTAATTTATAATATAATATAAGGGCTATACATTATAATTAATTATTTCAAAGAACCAATCATTCATTCATTATCTGTAACACTTATCCATTTCAGGGTCGCGGTCGGTCCGGAGTCTACCCGGAATCACTGGATGCAGGGCAGGAACACACCCTGGAGGGGGTGCCAGTCCATGACAAGGCCACACACACACACACACACACACATTCACTCACACACCTACGGACACTTTTGAGTTTCCAATCCACCTACCAACGTGTGTTTTTGGAGCATGGGAGGAAACCGGAGCACCCGGAGGAAACCCATACAGACACAGGGAGAACACACCACACTCCTCACAGACAGTCGCCCGGAGGAAACCCACGCGGACACAGGGAGAACACACCACACTCCTCACAGACAGTCACCCGGAGGAAACCCATACAGACACAGGGAGAACACACCACACTCCTCACAGAGAGTCACCCGGAGGAAACCCACGCAGACACAGGGAGAACACACCACACTCCTCACAGAGAGTCACCAGGAGAGTGGGACTTATAAGCCAATATTTTATTATTTGAACTGAATTTAAAAACAATTATTCAGATATATTTACCTTGACTCTACCACTGTTAAATCCTGGTCAGCTATGTCTTGTATTCACAGTAAGTTCTATATCTAGAAATGCAGTAGGCCTAGAGTGATCCACTCTTACTTGCTGTATATGACATTGGATAAATGGATATATAAGGCCTTCAGTTAGGCTCCTGAATAACAAACCAATGAGAAAGCTTGTGTGGTTGATACCATGTAGTTTAGATGATTTTTGGTGAAGTGCTTAAATATTTTTAATATATTTTGTTCCCAACTAAAATTAAACATGGCCTTTGAAAATGTTTGCAGAATTGCAGGAAGCTGTATGATTTTATTATCATTACAAATTATTACTTAATTATTAGACCTTCTCTAAAGGTCTATAAAAGTCCTGTGTGATCCCCACTGTCTTATATAAGTTAATGGTTAAATTTTGCGACGATAAATTAAGAAAAGTGCTCTCAATCGAGTAGCTTTATGTTCTCGTAAACTGACAGGAAACTGAGGTGATATGTAAACAGATAACGTTTTTGATCAGCATGTATCATTGCTCTTGGTTTCTGCTGAGGAGGTGATGGATGTTTTACGAGAAACATAAAGCCAAATTTCACTTACTTAACTGAGGAAAATAGAGCATATATGAACTGCTTTCTACGGGAATCTTAATAAAACAGACAAGATTAACTTAATTATTTACAATTCCCTGGCTGTATATTGATGTACTGAGGGCTGTACAGTACTGTGCAAAAGTTTCAGGCACCGGAGACTGAAATTTTAAAAAGCTATGTATCTGAGCAGTATGTGTTTATTTGCTAAAAAACAAACAAACAACAAATAACGGCCCCTCATTAGAATAAACCCAATCACATTCCTCCAGTGTGATCCTCTGTGTGTGAATGTGTTTAACTTTGTCCAAGTCTCTCCCCGTGGAGTCTGTATTATTTGAGGTGATCATCCAGTGCCTAGTTTTAGTGGTGAATAAATAATTATTTTAAATAATTTTAACAAATTCATGCAAATCAAGAGGATCTGAACAAAACATTGTTTTTTAAACTCACTCTCACCTACTGCTTTATAGAGAAACATTATCTTATATTTCTTATTTGTTTTATATTATTATTATTTGTATTTCCTGTGATTATATATAACTTTATACCAACCCCATGCTCACTGAGAAGGCTTTAGTTTAAATATATGTCACTATCTTAGGTGCCTAAGACTTCTGCAGTGCTGTATGTAAAGCTGACTGCATAAAAATGCAATTCTAGAAGGCCAACATTTGACATAATTCACATGTTATATACAGTAAAGCCATCAAAACACTAATCCCAAAGAGCTGTTGGAAAGTAGTTTTAGTAGGAATGGCTCCTCCTTTGTAGCTTGACCTATTGACCTCTAAAAGAGCAACACATGATGGCAAACCCAAAACACATGTCCATGACACGATACCAAATCCCTATACACACACACATACATGTGTATCCAGTGTGAGGACACGGCTTTACATCAGGTTTCTGTTTGGCTGGTTTTATCTCTGTTACGTCACATTAAACATGAAAGAGTCATAGAGCATTGTGGAATTATCATTTGCTTTAGCACTTTTAGACCTGGCATTAAATAACACATGCTGCTGTACAGACATTTTGAAGTTGGTATGTTGGGAGTCTTGCTTTGAAACTTCAGTACTGGAGTAAAGGTGACCTGTGGTCAGTAAAAGGTAAAGAGTAGATTAATTCCTGGTAAACTAAAAAGAAAACATTAATTAATACATTCATTCATAGCCTACCTGGAATCAGTGGGCGCAATGTGGGAACACACCCTGGAGGGGGCGCTAGTCCTTCACAGGGCGACACACACTCACACATTCACTCACACACTCACACCTACGGACACTTCTGAGTCTCCAATCCACCTACCAACGTGTGTTTTTGGACTGTGGGACAATGGATCTGTGACAGAGACACAACCGGCTGCTCCACCATGCCACAGTCTAGTGATTATATGTTTAAATTGAGTAAATATGGACAGCTGATATTTGATTCATTTCAATTAATTTTGAACATGGAGGTGTGTATATATATATATATATATATATATATATATATATATATATTTTTTTTTTTTTTTTTTTTTTTACTCCATGAATTCAATTAGTCAAAGCCCATATGTATTGATTATTAATTAATTCTTATAAATATTGTTATATAATTAAATTTTTTTTTAAGTTTTATTTTTTCCAGAGGGTGACAAAAGCTATCATACATTTATATTATTTTTTTATTATTATTTTTTTAAACTTGTGGTAAACTATAAAAATAAATTAATTGATTTAAAAAAAAAATCAAGAATCAAAGCAGTTGAAAATTTTTTGCCTTTCCTTTCTGTGCTTCTTAATAAAACCTAACACACCAACTACACGCTGGTCAATCACGTTATTTACTAGTGATGGGAATTTCGGCTCTTTTTGGGGAGCCGGCTCTTTTGGCTCGGCTCTTCATAAAGAGCCGGCTCTTTCGGATCCTAACTGGCTCTTTGTTTTACCACTTATTTCCACTGGTACAGAACAATATTACCTACATTTTACAAAACGATATGGACAAAATATTATTGTTCAAAATTAAAAATAATAAATAGTGTTGCAATGGCCAATTGTTTTATGGCTGTCTTGTAACAACTCTATTAACTGATTGCACTCACACATTCAACTGTATAAATAAATGGATTTTTATTTAAACACTTTAATAAAAAATCACTTGTAAACTCTGAAATATAGCCAATGGAACCCAAAAGGTAGGTATTACAAAATAGCTTATTAAATTAAATAATCATCCATTTCTGGGTAATAAAATAAACAAATACTCTGCAAAGTGCAAAACAGCAGCATTCAACGGTAGTGATTAAAACAACCACATCTGTCAACAAACATTTAACTGATTTAACATTTTCTTCAACTATGTTTTGGAAGGCAGATTGGCATTCAGGGAAACCAAGTGTCTCAGCTTGGAGGGTTGGAGCTTGCTTGTTGTTCTGTGATTGGTTGAATGACAAACCTTAGAAAAAAAATGGCTCGGTCTTAGACGGGAACCGGCTCTCATCGTTCACTTACAAGAGCCGGCTCTTTGAACCGGTTCGTTCGCGACCGACACATCACTATTATTTACATCTTCCCAGAACCTGGAAGTAGACACCGTTGCATGTTTCCCTCATAGCTAAGTTCCTATTGAACCTCGAGTTAATTCATATACATTTCCTCCGTGGCTGGCTATAGACTTCCTGCCAATACACGTGCTTCAAATTAAGAGCTCTTCAAAAGCATCTCTTACTTACAGAAAACTCACAATACGTACATAAACGATCAAAAACATAACGAGTGAAATATCAGAGATACACAACGGAAAATGGTTTTGAATAAAGCAGTGGAGTCAGTGGTTTGTAGCGCCCTCTTGCCATCAAACATCGGAGTGTCCAGAGAATATCCATCCAAGTCCTCATTCACTCTCTGCTTAGGGCTGGAGAATGAGCTCACTGAATGGAAGCCCTTCCCTACGCCTGAAAGCACGTCAGATTTCCTAATGTTTTAAGTGTAAAAGAAGGTTTACAGAGATGCCACAGAAGAGACACATTTAGTTCACTGAAACAGCAGTTCTGTAACTGTAATCTGAGACAGAGCCAGAGTGAAATGCCCTGTCCAGGCAAACCGGGAGGAATTAATTCATTTTAGTGGTTTATTAAACAAATTAGAAACCCCTCAGTCTAGTACCCACATAAATAACCCAGTTCTCCTGCTCAGATTCTTTTTTCTTTTTTAGATTATTTATTCCTTTGTTCATATGGTACACAGAAACTATGCTGCTAGTGTATTGAATATGTTTCAATGTTCATTGCCACAAAACCAGCACAGTTACATATAAAGTCAGTATGTCTTTATGCTTTAGTGGCATCAAATCTCACAGAAACCTTCTAAAATTAACAGTGAAGCTCTCACAGAAGAGCAGAAACTGCAAATGCAGCAAAGTAACTTTTAAAAGCTAAGTTTTCACATTCTTTCTCCATGACAGCAGCATGCACATGTGTACAACAGCATGGTGCAGGTGCTGGACTAGCCTTCCTGTCTGGACCTGTTTCCTATTGAAAGAATGTGGCACATTATAAAATACAAAATATGACTGAGACCCTGTATTTTGGTACAACTGAAAACAGAAGATTAGCATTAATACCTTTTATAAAGTGGGAGGTGTCCACTTGTGTATTCAGTCCCTAGATAAAGTTAAAAAAGGTAAAAATGGAATCAGTCAATTTCTCCAATGTTTATTTATTTATTTATTTTATGTTATTTATTTTTTTGCAGTCATTTTACTGACACTAGCAGCCTGAATAAATCAGAAAATCTGAACTAAACCTATTTTAAACCCCCTGCCCCTTGAGGGGGACTGATATTGTGGAGCATTAATGTTTTTTATTCATGTGAGTAATAAATAATCACTTTTCATTAATATTGTTTGCTAGTTTTCGTGTTGCTTTAAGTGTTACAGCATGAAATTATGATCCTGCCCATTTATTTATTTATTTATTTATGGAATGCAGGCATTACATTTATAATGGGAAGATATTATAGGAAGAAAATAAATAAATATGTCATGAAATATCATTTACCATGTCCAGTTTAATACACATCAAGCAGATTTTATGAACCTCTGCTTTCAATTGCAGTTTATGACACAGTTCCTGCCTTTTGGAAAATGGGGTTTTTACCAGAGGCAGCCCTGAAAATAAGGAATAATCTCAGATCAACTTTCAAAATATTATTTTTGGTGAAGAAATAAACACGTAAAACCCAGAGCACTTTGCTGCAGTCAAGTGCATTCCTTAAAGCCATGTGTGCCTAATTCTCCAGGACGACCATTCACCCTCAGTTCATTATATGAGCCTTGCCTGGGACCCCTGTTTAACCACTGTTTAACCTGCTGTCTGCAGTCCTTTTGTATCATCTCTGTCCAAAGTGAAGTTGAAGGCAAAAATGTTCTTACTCTTAAATTACAATGCAAGTTAATGTAAGGAGATTTTCATTCCACAACATTTCAGACCATTTCTATTTTGACAAAATCTAAAGCAGAAATGTGTTTGCTAAAAACAAACAAACAAATAAAATAAAAAAACCCACACCAAGATACAATATGATGTTTTCCACCCACCCACAAACTCTCCTCAAGTCAAAACCTGTATATACCTTGCAATGTGCACATGCACAGAGCTGCAGCTTTTCCTGTTTGTTGGATACACACTGCTGGCTGGCGCTCGGTGTTTACTCTTGGCTGTGATAGAACCTTTGTGGAAGGACTGCGGTCAGCCCTCTGCCGTGGGGAAGCCTTGCCAAGCCACAACGACAAAACACAGCATCTGGATGAAAGTGGTAGGTGTTACTCAGCATTCAGACATGGGATTTGACTCATCTCTCGCTCTGCTGTTCCATTTCTCTCACTGCTCGGTCATATAGGGACAACTGCAGCAGCACTTAGCAACAGCATGAGTGAATTTTGAATAAGTGAAAGACGACTTGAAAGAAGAAAAGCGTAAAGAAAATAAAAATTAAAAAAACCCCACACACTGAGATGTATCTACTCCCCTACGATGCATGTTAAAAGCGGTTGACCTGACCTACAATACACTTTCTGTGTACTTCTTCAGTTGTAATTATTAATTGTAATATTTATTTATTATCCTTATTCTTCTAGAACCCACTGTTATGTAATTAGAACAGATTTAGGTGCAAACATATGAGGAAAAAAAACATAAACACATAAATATCTGTGTAGATTTTTGCATCCAAAACAGTTCACATTGATTCTAATATTTACATTAGAACTGTTTAGTACGACACCAGTGAGGGCTCCCAATGCCCAAAAATATCCTGTTCTCATTGAACATAATGATGTGGATCTTTTAATTGGAGAGCAACAGAACTAAACCATTCTTTTTATTTGAGCGCCTGCTGAAAATGTCCTTTGTTAATAAGTGCTTTATATACATAAATAAATAAATAAAACATCAACATACATTTAAAAGGATGAAAATGTGACTAATTTACAATCAGAAAAGATCTGTAGTATAAACAAGATACAAATATTGATGCCTAAATGATAAATGACAGACACACACATGATTCAGGAGAGTGAGGGTCTTGTTCCAAAAGAGCACTGCATGGTTCCTTCATTTCCTTCTGTTTTCATGGAAAAAACATCAGGCATCCAGTAGCAGACTGCTGGGTTCTGGGGAATGGCATGTGCTACCTTTTCACAAACACGCTGCTTCAGACAAAACTTAATCCTGTCGGGGTTAAGTCAATGTTTTCATGAAATTAAGTGGCCAGCCATCAAAAGATGAAGGGCAAAAAGGTCCTGGATTCATACACTTTCACAGGAGTAAGTCACTGCAGCACATTCTGGCAGTCCAACTTTGTCATGGCTGAGTAGACTGTGGTCGACAAATTAATATTAGGCAATGCTTCCTGTGTTGCTAGTTGCTGTGTACAGGAAGCTTTCATGGTACATTTTTTGGCAATTCAATAACATTCCATTATAAGCAAGCAATATTAATGTAAGTGATTGTTCATTATCTTTACATATCTTTATTATAAACTGCAACAAACATGAGGCCATTGAAGAATATCTTTTTAGACCCTGAATTAAATTAGTATATGTTCCATAGGGAGAATCCCCTACATAGGGGCAGCCATGTTTAAAATAGGTTTAGTACAGAATCTCTGACACATTCAGGCCACTAGATTCAAATAAAACCCTGTAAAGTTCAGAGAAGAGTATAAAGAGTATAGTACCACACTATTACAAACATAGCCAGGGCATGTGTTCACATCATTTAATCCTGTTCATGTTGTGTCCAGAACTTACCTGGAATCAATGATCACAAGGCAGGAACACACCCTGGATGGGATGCCAGTCCACCACAGGTCATCACATTCTCACATATGGACCTATGAATAGCCTTTGGATCCACCTACCAACATGTGTTGAAACTGAATCATATAACAATATTAATTAAAAACAAAATCTCAGTGATGTTTGGTGTATATTTCGTATATTAAGTCGTGTTCATTAATAAATAAATGTGTGTTAAAGGCAACGTCTTTGACATTGGTTTGCATTCAAACGCGCCACATCTTTTAAGGTGGACCGGTATTTTTGAGGACAAAAACGACAGTTGTTTGTACGTGCCTGAAATACGTGTCTAAGTTTTTATTCACTTTTTGAATCACCACTGAAACTCAAGTTGTTTCGCTTTGTAGCACTTTCGGTCTGTGTTTTCTTTTATGCAGTTAGCGGTCTCCCGAATTTAGCCTCATTTCCACCTTAAGCAATCCAAAACAGAATAAATAAGTCAGCAGAGAAGAGAAAGCCTAGCGTACCGGACCAACACTGTTTTTCTTACCCATTTACTAACACTGGGATTTCGTAAACACATTAGACCAGATCAGAACAGATTGGTGAGCTATAGCAAATGGTGCGGAAACTTCCTTAGAATTTAATAGAACTGTTTTTTGATTAAAATCTTGAACATTGCCTTTAAGGGAATAAACATGCAATGATACAAATGATGAATTGCCAACACGTCTCACTGCATTAGTTCACCATTAATTCTTATTTTGTCTACATTAGGCTTAATCTGCATCTGGGAACCTTGTCATATTTTTAAACAGGTTCATGCAGCTGTCCTGAGGTACTACATAAATGTTAGAGGGTAATGGGAAGGAAAGAACCAGTGTGGAATTATGCTGTGGTCACTGAAATTATGCATTCACAAGGAAAACCATGTGAAACATTAAACACCCCATTAGGAGTCTGGTGTGAGTTTCACCAGTAAAGAACTGAGCAGAACTGAACCCCCTCTGGTGCCGCAAATGCAGTGACTCCAAGTAGAAGCAATTTCGACACATACAACTCTTAATATCTTTTATACAATAATAACACAATACAACAGTATTACTGCCTGACCATTGGTGTTCCTATTCAAGCCAAAGCCATATTTGCTGCCGTTCTTCAATTAATTTTTGCATTTTTCTCCCTCATGGAAAACAACTTTTGGTACTTGATGAAGCTTCTTGTGGTTTTTCAGTTGAAATAATTTTGAGCAATCGTAAACAATGAAAACCGCAGGCATTATGAGTGTGAGATAGAGCTCCCTGTGTGGAAAATAACTTCCTGCCCTCCATCTGCAGCTCAGACGTGAAATCATTTGTAAACAACCTGTTTCACATGTGTCATTGTGGACTGCATCCATATCACTACATCCTCCTCCATCAAACCTTTCAATTGGCAGGATGCATTAAGGATGGTACTTTTCTCCTGGCATTCATCAAATAAAGGTTTGTATGTCAGACTCCAGAGGGTAAAGAGTGATCATCACTCACCTTGTCCATGACCATCTTAAGCTTATGTGCATTGGTTTGGTTGTGGGAACGTGAAAATAGGACAGTTACAGTTGTCTAGGGCAGCTCTAACTGGCACTAAACATTTACAAACTGAATTGAATGATAGGTGGCATCCTCTAACATCCGACTGCAAGTGTTGCTTGGCCTTGTGCTTAATTTTAAGCATCTGCCAGATAAGAGTGCGGCACAAATAGACAAATATTTTGTTAAAAAGAATGCTTACATATTTTGAACATGTAGTGTGTAAGGTTTTTCATCCCAGCCATTTTTTCACCGTTTTCTCGCAAAGACAGGCTACATGATGACAACTAGTGTCTAACAAGGTTTAGATCAGCTATAGGCCTCTAGAAAACCACAGGGAATAAATATTTTTGTTTAAAAAGAATGTTTAAAAGCGATTTTGGACCTTAGACAGGGAACTTGAGAACAGCTGCACGTTGTACATATCCGCAAAACATACACTTACGAAAATGTCATTCAAACACTTTGCTTCAAGTTGTACACACTGGATTTGTGTTGACGTACAAATATCTCATTTAAGCAACATTTAAGCTAGGGAAGGTACAGCAAATAAAGTATTGGATTGCATACAGAGCTGTGCAGATGTAAGGGAATACTGTTTATGTACTGATTTATCCAGTCAAATTGACCAGTAAGTGCAAGTAAAGTTGGTCCATTTTTTGGGGGTCATATTTGAGGGGTCACCACAACAAATCAATCCACACAGTCAACTTGGCAACAGATATGCTTCTTTCTTGTCCATTTCCTTTTCTTAGGTCCCACCCACACAGATCTGTTTATTTTTAAAAAGAGGTTTTTGTCTGTGTTTTGGCTTCCCATCCACACTGTGTTTTAGGGCACTGAAAATGGAGGTTTTCAAAAACGCTTCACAAGGTGAATTTTAAAAAAAAAGCCCATAGTCGCTGTTTTCGTGTGGACGAGAAGAACTGATATTTTCGGAAATGGTGACATCACACAGCGTGCCTTTCTCAGGCTAAAACCAGTAGCTCCTCACTCTCTCTATTGTGAAGCACATAAGTCATTAAACTACAATATACTTACAGCTAGCAGAAGATTATGTTGTATTTGAAACATATAATGCATTATTTAGATCTAGATTCATTCATTTCCTGACTTGCGAACTGCAATATATAGGAAAAACTGAGTGATTTGGGATTAAATCTGTGTTTCTCTCGTGCTTTATAATGTTTTAATGTCTCTCTTAAATAGGTGCTATGGCCCCTACTGGATTAGAGGGAGGAAAATCTCAGTTTTTTAAAAACACATCCTGACCTGTAGATGGGGCCTCAGATGGTCGCTTTAAGTGCTGTTTATCAGACGGTGACAGCTTTGGTGCGAGGATTTCCATTTTTTTTAATTGCCATATTGTAATGTAAAATCATTTCCTTATGCAAATACATTCGCTGTTATCTTATTTCTGCAGAAAAATATCCAGGAAATGACTTGTCGTTAATGGAAATTTCGACTGGAAATTAAGCAACAAGTGGAGGGTGGTCTCTGACTTTTGCACAGTGCTGTATATGGAAACCTATACATACATTCATTTATATAAACAAACAAACAAGGGAGGATTGCAGTGAAAAATACTGAAATACAAAGCTCCATTGAGACTGTGATAGTTTGTTTTTGTGGTAGGGGGCACTCTGACAGCTCTCAGCTTTCCAACCCCAAAATACTGTCAGGCACTTGCAGAAGAGGGTTTTGCAGCTGTACCACATCCACACAGGGTCTGTTTGGCTCCCCAGGTCCACTGTAGCTTTAGCAGCGTATCTGGACTCTCTTAGAGCTCTCAGTCAGATTGCTGTTCATGGGATTAAGCAGAGAGGCTCTCTCTCACTTGCCCCATGGCATGTACTGTAACTTTTGCATTGTTTGCATAGTACTTTGTTTTGTCAGGGGCTGTTAATAGGACATTAATGTGCATAAATTAAACGTGATGTTCACAATTTAAATAAAAAATCAAATTCTGGCCATTTGCTGCTCTCCAGTCTGGTGCATGCTCAAAAATGGTCTAATGTGTTGCTCTATTCCAGCTCCATAGGTGAGTAATATTGATTATTTTTGTCCTGTTTTGATCACTTAAAGTGTAAATGTCTCCAAACTCCTGAGATGGCCAACTGCATCACAGACAGCGCTACAAAACTAAATAACTCAAGTTAAAAATGAGTTTCTGTGGGAATTCAGACACTGAATAAACACTTACAGACAAGTTATACTTCAGCTGTGCACAAACAGTTCTGTTTTTCTCCTGAAACATACTTTTCCACCTTAAAAGACACTGAGATTCTGAACAGACACAAACCAGAGAGAACAGCGTTTCCCCACAATTTTAAAACAGAATAATTAATATGCAAAGCAATATAGTTCTATATAAATATTATTAACCATACAATAAAGCCTTCCCCCAATAAAAAATTATTCCCTAGGAATCTCCTTAGAGCTTTTCCAACACACATTTCTACCAAATGTTGCTGCCTTTAACCATAGACAGCTGAGGCAAGTTAAAGGACAAAAAAAAAGAAAAGTAAAAGGAAACTCTGAGGCTTCAGGGTATGGAATGGAAGTGAGGAAGGACTCTGGGGCCTTGGCCATGAAAGAGTGAGGAATGCTTCAGTAGCAGGGGAAGCTCCGCAGGTTGCCTGCAGAAACCGTCTGCAGTAACCTGCAAAAGCTGCTGCAAGAAGAAGCGAGAACAAGCTGCATTATCTCTGCAGACTCCAACGTCATCAGCTGGTTGTGAAAACAGAGGTACGTGCATTCTTGTAACATGCAAGCAGAGTTATGATGTTTGTTTGGCTTAGGGTGGTTAGGAGCAGTGGGGTAGAGGGCTGGAAAAAATGATACAGTGTAAATGGAAAATTTGTAACACAGCTTTAAAGCCTTTGCAGTTTTGAATGAGGAACTGAGCTGTGTTTTTTTGTAAAGACCTATTAATGATGTGTTAGCAAGGACTCTATCAATACCTGGATGTAAACTTGAAAAAAAACATGTGCTGCCAAAGTTGACGGGTACCAAGAGACCATAACACTACCTTCTCTGCTGTCTTTCAAATGGCAAATGTCGAAGCTACCATTTATCAGCCCTGAGCTTGCCATGTTTAATATGGTAAATCATATTTATAAAGGTGCATCCTGCACTCTCTGTAATAACATGCTGTATCAAGGGCACAATGTGTCATTATGGTCTGTTTTTGTTTAGCTTACGCAGGCCAAGAGATGGACATCAAGCCACTACTATTAATATTGTCTGTGTGTGGGCCAACACGGGCCATAACAATAGACATGGATTACGGTGGCGTGCCCCTGTGGATCAACCGCTTTCTTGGAGAGCCCAGCGTGATGACCCTGAGGGATCGGATGGGGCCAGGTTGGTTCAGAGCGGTCAACAGCCAGAGCTGCCCTCTGGAATGCGACTGTCCCATCCAGTGGCCTACAGCTGTATACTGCGAGTACAGGGGCCTGCACCACCTTCCGGAGGACCTTCCCTCCAGGACACAGTACCTCTTTCTGCAGGGTAATGCAGTCACTGGCTTCAAATCTGGGGCCTTCAGCAATGCCTCCAGTTTACGATGGCTGATTGTGGACCGCAACCAAGTTCTCAGCGATAGACTTGATCGCATATTACTATCAAATCTGACCAGATTAGTAAACCTCTTCATGAGCCATAACAACCTGACAGCGGTGCCGAAAGGGTTACCCAGCGGCCTCAAGCAGCTTCGACTTGCATACAACCACATTGAGAAGATTAACCCTGGAGATTTTCAAAATCTACAGAATCTAACGCTGCTTCTGCTGCAAGGCAATTGGCTGAAGACTATCGGTGAGGCTGACTTCAAAGGTAAGTGGCAAATTTACTTTTTCTTTTGTCTCTTACTCCTTATGATCGAGGTCAAACAAATAATCTCCTCTCAAACACTTACTCCATCCTTGGAAACACTTGTTGTGCATTTGACGTTTCCTCCCGCAGTGGAAATCTGTGGAAAGTGTGAATTAGTGGCCATAGCTTTCACAGCCTCTGATGTAAACACAGAAATGATGGTGTTGTGTCTGTCTTGTTCACCACCAGGGCTCTCATCACTGAACTTACTGGATCTCAGTCAAAATCTCCTGGACATATTCCCCAAGCATCTGCCTCCATCTGTTCAACAGCTCTACCTCTCCAGCAATGCTCTGAAAGGCATGTCTGAGGACAGCCTCCAAGGCTTTAATGCACTCCGCTATTTACGTCTCAGCCGCAATCAGCTAAAAAACAAAGCGCTGGCCTCTGATGCCTTCAATGTGACCTCTCTAGTGGAACTGGACCTCTCTTATAATCAGCTCACGGAAATCCCAGTTGTTCCCACCACCCTCCAGTATCTCTATCTAGAGGTCAATCACATCAAAGGTGAGATAATAACTGAATGTTCGTGTCTGCGTGGGTTTCCTCCGGGTGCTCCGGTTTCCTCCCACAGTCCAAAAACACACGTTGGTAGGTGGATTGGCCACTCAAAAGTGTCCGTAGGTGTGAATGTGTGAGTGTGTGTTGCCCTGTGAAGGACTGGCGCCCCCTCCAGGGTGTGTTCCTGCCTTGCGCCCTATGATTCCAGGTAGGCTCTGGACCCACCGCGACCCTGAACTGGATAAGGGTTACAGACAATGAATGAATGAATGAATGATTCAGTGGGTAAATTATGAGCAGGGAATGTTTCCTGCATTAGGTATGACATCTGATTGTTCCTATAATCTAGTGTTCCGACAGCCTTTGGTAAGTAAAGTAAGATTCAGTTTTCAGTGGAGCTCACCGTGATGAGCAATTTCACACTGCACACATCTGGTTTGAATATATTCTGTGAGCAAAACTTCACAAAGAGCTTCCCTGAGCCTGGATTTTGTAAAGCAGTAATGTAGAGTCAAAATGGAGGATGCACTTGCTGTAGCTTTTATGTAAGCCCAACATTTTATGTAAAAACAATCCGAGCCAATTCTGAAACATTTCAGAAGCAAAAGGCGGCCTGATGCTCAGTCCTTCAGGATGTTTTCAGCACTTACCTGCTCTCAGCGCCCCCTGTAGGATGGACTGTGACTCCATTGGCTGCAGCGCTGGATGATGGACAGATAGCTCTGGCTGCTGATTGACTAAATAAAGGTGACGACCAATGAAAAGCAATGGAGAATCTACTCCTTGCTCCGGCTGAGAGAGAGCTGCATGTTTCTGTCTCAAACCATTGCCATAAAAATGTGAACTCAAAAATACGGAACACGTCCTGTGTAGGGTCAACTGGAACACATCTTTTCGTGTCCACATACAGGACGACTGGCAACACTACCGTGAATGGGCACTTGATATAGGCAATAAGGATCATTGCTGTGATTTACTCAGTAGCCCACATGATTACAAAAGAGTCTAATGACCAAAGAACAAAGTGATAAATGAGTATTTATTGTCATTGCTCAACATACAGCAAAATGTTTCCTCTGCATATAACACACACACACTGATGCACGAGGTGCGGAGAGCACACTCACACCTGGAGTGGTGGCCAGCCATCCCCAGCGCTGGGGAGCGGTTTAGGATTAGATGTTCTGTTCAAGACCCCTTTAACCATGGATGTTGAGGGAGGAGATAAAGCTGATCCTTCGCTCCACCTCTCCCAATTTCCTGCCGGTCATGGGGATGGAACTTGCAACATTCCAGTCCCAAGCCCGCTTCTCAAACCATTAGGCCACAGCTGCCCAGAAACTGTAAATATTAGTAATTTGCATGAAACTAGAAAGACAAATGGACTGTGGCTTTGACACCTAAACATTCACTGTAAAATTAATTTTCAAAAAAAGCGGATGAAGTCATAGCTGCAAGCAATGCGTAAATTCACACAGCTTGCGGGGCTTGTGCTGCTTGATAACTGAGGTCTGTCGCAGTGTTTGCATGGAGACAGGAAAAGCATGACATCAGATGCATGAAATAGTCCTTGGCATGAAAACATCAACACTGCACCATGAGAAAAATGATGGAAAATGTGACATGGTTGAAAGGAAGGGGGAGAAAGTCCATCAGCAGACTCCCTTTATAAAGTATTTGTCACAGTTACAAGATGCAGACGACGGGGTCTGTGAGAGACACAAGGCTAGAGAGGAAGAGGAAAGAGGGGTTAGCTAATGAAGTGGGAGGGACGAGGAGTGGTGGGAGAACAATCTGGAAACATCTGTGAACACTCCATGCGGAATCCATCAGTACCCAAAAGCACATTGTGTTCCCTCCCCCATTCTCTCTCTCTCTCTCTCTCTCTCTCTCTCTCTCTCTCTGTCTCTCTCTCTCTCTCTCTCAGGAATATATAACATTCAGTTACAAGAGCCACAGCGCTTATGATTCACCCACTTTTGAATAGAGAGGGAAATAGCTGCTCTTTTAAATAGCGGTTTACCAGTTTGTCCACAGTGTCATTATTTCTGACTGATGTGCAAAGCAGGACAGTTATTAGGAAAGTCATAATAAATGACCAATACACTTAGGTTTATACAGACAGCTGTTCTAAAGTGCTGGGGATTATGTGTTCAGACACCAAACCGTCAGGTCAACAACCTAAAAACAGACACAGAAAAAAGAGCAGAAATAAGACCTGCCCCTTTGGAAGAAGGAAATGTTTTGATCGTGAAGCAAAAGGAATGAATGTCCGCTTGTTTTCCACAAAGATTTTCAGCAGACATGACATTAGCAGCCGTAATAAGACCAAAGGTAGGTTGTCTAGTTCTATGCAGGCACCAAAACCATTTAGACACGGAATAAATGAATGCAACGAGTCATTGGTTGGAATATGGCCCTTCCCTGTATTATAACCTACATTATGAGTGGATGCCAGTACACCTGCAACCCATTCAGTTTCGTGTAGACACCTATCTTCTGTACGAGTACGATGCTTCAACACTGGTGCCAGTAAAAAGATATATATTTGTAAGATGCCTAATGTAGCAGTTTTTTTGTTAAGAACAGAAGCCCTTTTATAACATTCCTTCTGTATGTTTTCCCCTTTTGCTGCACTAAGTGCCTCTACTCATCTGGAAATGTTCAATAGAGATGTTGGAGCATGGCTATTGAAGATCTGATGGCACTCAGCCCAGAGAGAGGCCAAGATGTTAGATGATTAGTTCTAGAGAGTCCAGAGAATGCAGTCCCACTTCTGCACTGCCACACAGGCCACTAGCAGAGGGAATTTATATCCCTAAGGTCAGCATCATGATGATGAGAAAAAGATTCCGTTTTCCTGATCACACAAGCTGTGCGTCCGCTGTGGTTCGCCATAAAGCAGCTGAATTCACTACTCACACAGGGGTGTCTATAAACCACTGGAGATATACGTATTGAGTAATGACACTAAAGACATGCCTTTTGCCTTTTCTTCCAGAATTTAATGTGTCCAGTCTCTGCCGGACAGTGGGTCCAACATCATATTCACTCATGAAGATACTGCGGCTGGATGGGAACAAAATGGCGTACCATCAACTGCCCCCTGACTGGGTGTACTGTCTCAGAGTGCTTCGTAATATCTACATTTGACCAATTACCTCAATATAGGGGGAAAAAAAATATTTTACCCCCTTGCTTTATCTTAGTGCAGCTTACTCATTTTACCACAAATGCTGTTTTATTTTTTATAGCTTCTGAAGAAATAGAAATACAATAGCTGTATAGTAGTAACTATATAAAAAAAAGTAGTATCTGTAAAAACACAAGCCATTGGTTTGAAAGATTGTATTCAAAGGTCCAAACCTTTCTGAAACTGCACGCAAAAAAATATCAGGTCAGCTTAATGATATTTCCCCTTCGACATAGCACTTAGTTTGATCAGAAGCACTCCTTAAAAGCCAAACACAATTTGAAGCAGTCTTTTATCATAAACCGAACCCTGGCTGGTAAAACCTGTAAGACTTAATGGAAATACCGTAAGTATAGATGCCCCACATAAGCCCTAAAGCCCCAGGATATGGAGTAAGAATCGTTCAAAGCAACGTGAACATACACTGATTCTTTCACGTTTTTTTTTTACCATCAGCTTATTCTGCCACGTTAACGTAGCCTGAAAGGAAAAATACAGCCTTATCCAGAGCCGGACTGCCCTATATGCTCACTACACACTCTGCGTAGGGCCCTGCAAATTAACGAAAAAGCCCCCTCAGGTTAAGTTAGGGAGAGTTACCCCCATCCCAATACTCGCGCTTGCACCCTCGCTGCCTGTGTTTGTGTGTGAGTGTTCAAGGCTTTAATGTGTCCCAATTCTTATATTTTCCTCAACAAGGGTGCTCACAAGCGCCCCCTATGCACACTTTATGCACTACTCCCATATGTCCGCAGCAGATGGCACTTACTTGGGAATTACCCAAGATCCACTGTGGGCCTGTGCAGTTTCTGCATCAAAACCAATAACAATACGCCTCAGAATACGAAGATAAATGAACCCTGTAATCTTTTGTCTTTATTATTAAAGCCTGTGTGGACGGCACAGAGATGCTGCAGGTGGTGTCTCTGTCACAGTTCCAGGGTCCTGGGGTTAAGGGTTCGAGCCCCGCTCCGGGTGACTGTCTGTGAGGAAGCTATATACAACCTTCCCATGAGCACCCAAACGCGGCATCAATGCCAGAATGTAACTGTTGCACCACCTCTAGTGGAACAGTCAGTTTTAAAAAACTTAGGCATCCGAATGTTTTTATTCTTTATTCTTTATTCCTTTTTGTTTTGATTTTCTGTCGTTTACAGTGTTCTACATCCTGCGGCACTCTGTCTGGATCTGGTACCGACAAAACCGCTGGAGTTACCGGGTAATTAGATTATCAAGAGGAAATACATGTTTTCTGAGTAAGCTCAATTAAACATATGCTGCAGGCCTCATGAATGAAGTTGGGAGGACTTTTGGTTACATCAGGAAATCTACACAGAAGAAATACGCTGACTTGGTTTTGGATCCATTTTACACAAGTGTGTATTGCATAGATTTTCTAAACAAGTGAATCACGGTGCTCAAAGAAGTGCATTCTGGGACCTTTTTTTTATTGATTATAATGTTATATTTTTGTCTACAATATGAAGATCTTTCCCATGTTTCTAGGCAAAATAAAATCAAACTGTAAGAATACAAACAGGAAGTTCAAATAAACGTAGATTTCACAACACACAGTTGTTCTTTTATAATGTCCCAGGTGTAATGATACTGTAGCATCGCTCTTTAAAATCTACCAGGGTATATGCATATACACCAAGCCATAACATTAAAATCACTTCTGTTTCGACACAGATGATTTTCATTTGATCAGCTCCAGTTACCATAATGGTGCCCTTTGTAGTTCTACAATTACAGACTATAGTTCATCTGTTGCTCCATTTATCTCTATTCCATCACTAAAGTAATACCTGCATTGTGGTGGTCCTGCTGGGATCGACTACTGATGGTCAGAGAGAAAGTGATCTACCGAAGTATGCAGAGCGACACACCAGCTAAACTAGTCTGTACTAGTAGAAGTACAAAATGCACCTATATGCTCAGTGGAGCTGCTAAAATGAGTGGTAAATTGACAGTAGAAACAAGGAGGCCATTTTAATTTCTGGTGCTGTATACCCTCCTCGCTAATGCTTGGCATGGAGGATGGTGATGTTAAACTCATGCGGCAGGTCCTAAGATTTAAAGCACTCCTATGGAGATTATATAAGCTGCTTACAATGGAATTCGGCTGTTACCACTGTTTACAAATTTTGAAATTATAATGTACCTTGAATTCACAGAGATATTGCTGCAGTAATGGTCTACATCTAACGTCAATGTGTCTATGTAGTTGATTAACCCCAATGCCAGTGCCTTAATCTAAGGTAACAAAATGTACCATATTCTTCTTTTAGAAAACTGTCTGATTCTTTCCTGACACAAAAACATTCCACTGCCATTACACAAGGTCTTTTATCACTGGGAACACTGATTGGCTGCTAGCATCATGGAAACACTGTTTTCATTCTTGAATCACATTTCCAGAAAGAAAGTGAGAGTGAGAGCAGGCCCTGGACTCTTATTCACTGTTGGAATGAATATAACAGCAGAGAAACCATTAAAAAAAGGGTATCAAGCTTTCTCCACCACTGCCTAATTGTGAATAAGCATGAATAAGTTGGTATGAGGTCTGAAGGGGATTGTTACCCGTCTTCATATTACCTGTGCTGTTTTAATACGTTTTACTGAAGCTTATATAAGGCGGTCTGTCACAGAGGAGAATTCACTGCACAGTAATAAGATATACCAGCCCTTCTGGGTTCAAATGGAGTGTAAATGAAACCTGCTTCTCAACATAGGGCCCAAATGGTAACAAGGTCCTGCCAACAGACTGCAGAATAAATCTGAATAGCGTTCTGACTAATGTACAACCATCATTCATCTTTTGTGACCACTCTTTGTAGCTCCTGATCAGGGTCACCTTGGGTCTGGAGTATACTCAGAAACACTGGGTGCAAGGCAAGAACACCTTAAACAGGGAACCAGTCCATCACACACTCACCCAGTCACTCACAACTCTGTACCTATATGTATTTTTGGGTTACGGGAGGAAACCCACGCAGACGGTGACAGGGATGGGATCTACGTGCCTAGAGTGGTGTGACAGTGACCCTAGCTTTTCCACCAAGTCTTTCAAGAGCCCTTGAGCCGGTGGATGTCCCTTTTGGTGGACACTGCTTATAATCAAAAACAATCAAAATACAACCAAAATCATGTCGAGGTTTTACACTTTTCTCATGAGCGGAGCTGTCAGATGCCTTTCTCTTACTGGTGACATAAGATCAGGCTGTTCTTTATGAGATATTATGTAAATGAAGACAATCTTGATGTCTTCTGTACGTAAAAGATCAGATATGAAGTAGTTTATACATCATTCAAAACGCTGAAATCTGCTCTTGTTTCTGTGAAACATTGATGAATACTTGACAAACCTTAAGTCTCATTTTTATCAGAAAGCCTGTTTATTCAAAAGGCACTTTCCGTCATTAGTTTAATTAACTAAAGGGTGAATGTTGGAATCAACAGGATTGTGGATGTGTGTGGAAGAGAGATAGATCACTTTCCTGAGTTCATCCAGCTCCATTTCCTGTGACTTTCTGTGTGATGAGGAGAACTGTAGCAGAAAGAAAGGCCTGATCAGAAGCTTCTATTCCCCAGGAGCACAGTGGAATCCTGGTCTGAATGAACTGGTGAAGGTGAAAATACTCAGAATGTTCAAGAAGGAAGCTCATTCTTTCCAGGGCCACTGAAGTGCAGTGAATGTGAGTCAATAAGCAAGGAACACACTCACACACCTCCAAACCCTGGTTCTTCTTTTAACAAGGAAAATACGAAAGCCATCAACTCATGAGATGATTCAGTTCTGTATAAAGCTGCATCATAAATACGTGAGCCACAATATTCCTGAACACATACATGGTATTGGGCATGCAGTTTGTATAGTGCAAAATAATATATTAAATCCACTACATTGCACATGAGTTAGATGGGTTTTAAGCTGTAGAACAGCAGCTTATCCCTGACATGATCCATATGCAAAACACAGCCCTAGTTTCAGGCAAGTCCTCTGTGTTTCAAACTCTGATCCACCCAGGCCCCTGCTTTCCCCTTCACCACAGTAGACAGTAAGAAGGCTCTACAGCCCTGCAGGCTTCAGCTCACTGATTCCCAGCTTTTCTCCTTCTGTGGAAGAACAGACAAAAAGAAGAAAAAAGAAATGTATTTCACTATTTTCTGGAGAAAACAAACTTGCTAAAAAGTAACTTATTTGGATTTCTCATGGTGAACTTTTTCACTGACGGATGATTTTCAGTCTGATACAAACTTCCACTGGCCTGGAGACTGTCTGCCTCAGTTCATTTCAAACAAGAGAATCATGGGGAATGGAGTGATATATAGCCCTATGGTGGAAGAGTCATTAACGAGTTCTGAGACAGATTCATATCGCCTCCAAAGGAAGACAGGATCCCTAGCGTATTAGGACCACGCAAAGCTTTTCCACCAGGAGACTGGAGAGGTCCCCAAAGGTGCCATTATATTAAAAAATGCATGTGTCTGTCAACATGTAGCGAGTCAACAATTCTAAATCTGGAAGAAGACACCTGGTATTTCATCACGATCCGCAGTCTAGTGTGCTACAGCAAGAAACACAGAAACATAAAGTGGAAAAGATTTATACAACTGGACTTCTTCCCTGTACAACTGGGTCTAATTTCTCCTGAAGAGATATGCTTCCTCAAGACGGATGACTTTTCTCCCAGTAGGAGAGGGCTTGTTTTGCTGACTTAGACACATTCAGAACCCAGTGGAGGTCTGTGGTCCGTGCCTCCTGGGTGGAGGAGCTTGGTTAGCAGCTCTTAAAGTCATAAAGTCAGTTTGAATGCAATGTAATAGACCTCCTTGATAGATGTAATCAATGCACTTATTGTTTCCACAGCCACATAACAACGTCTGCCAACAATTATGCCGAACGCGGTTTTAACAATAAGTCCAAGCTCACCATACTCAATGCCAAGTGTAGGCCAGAGGGGTATAAAGCCTTCAGTGCTATTCTTTACTCTTCAGAGGGCAGTGGCGTGTAATGTTTACCAATTTGACCACTTTTGTTTTACACTTCAGGAGTTCATTACACTTAAAAAACGAACACCGTCTCTCTGTGGCCGACGAACTCATCTGTGCATCAGATTCAACGTATATTAATGTTTTTATTATCATCTTTGGGACACTGCAGCATAGGATTCATTTCTTAAGTCTGTAGAATCTGACCTTTTCATTTTATCTTATTTCGAAATGATGCCAGACTCACGTAGAATTTTGAGGCTGGATTTGTGTCCGTCAAAAATCATGTGTGAAACTGACCAGTGGAAATTCAGGAAATCAATAACAACTGAATCAGGCTGTCAGAAACCCTAGAAATGTGCAGTGCTTTGGGTATCTACAAAAGTGCTGTATCACAAGCATCAAGCAACACACTTCTAACTTCGTCTAAATAGCTCTGCTCAGAACAGATGGTTTTAGCACATGTTTCTTTAAATGAGAACAAGCCTCTGTTTACTCTGAACACTAGGCACCCGGCAGTGAAGCACGAGGAGCAGAAACAGAGTGATTACCTCTTTGTTCTCCATTCTCGTTTTGACCAAATTCAATCAGCAAACTTATTTCAATTGTGTTGGTTTGCTTTGTTTAACCTTGTCTTTAATTATGACTCACATAAATATGGGTCCAGTGCCATTATTGGACAAGGATCCAGGACAATTCTAAACTCTCTTAACGCTATGTAAGAAGAAGAAGCACAAAATCAGAATGACTCATTTCAGCCCATGTTTTCAAACTTAGGCATACCAGAATATAATAGGGTGATGTTTTATTTTGAGGGTTGGTAGGCTCCAGATCCCCAAATGAATGCGCTAATGTTCTCAAACATGATTTGTTTCATAGTATGTCCCCTTCAAAGGCGAATTTGGCGACAAGTTAAACCCTTTTTCCAAAATTTTTACAGAATTTCCTTTGTTCAAAATACCACAAAGATCAAACACCACAGCACCATTATTCCTTTTCATAACGATTGGTTTCTTTAAATACCCATTCTTTTAAATGACAATGAGGCACATGACCCTTTTCCAAGCATGCAACAGTGTCAACAAGGCACTTAAGCTTCTGTTTTAGATGTTTCAGCTTGGTTCAAATGCTTCCTTTTCCACTCAGGTTTATTTTTGGTTCTCTTATTTTTTGCACCATTATTATGTCTCTTTTTACACATTTTAAACCCGTGTTTGCACTCTCACATGAACACTTCTGGCACAGTGACTGGAAATAATCAGATGAGGGGGCAGTGCAACTCTAAAGTCTACACCACTGACATCAAATGCATTTAAGAAATTCCTATAAAATAATGAAAGAAAGAAAGAACTGAAACCTGGTTTTAGACCACAATAATTTATTAGTATGGTGTAGGGCCTCCTTTTGCGGCCAATACAGCGTCAATACGTCTTGGGAATGACATATACAAGTCCTGCACAGTGGTCAGAGGGATTTGAAGCCATTCTTCTTGCAGGATAGTGGCCAGGTCACTACGTGATGCTGGTGGAGGAAAACGTTTCCTGACTCGCTCCTCCAAAACACCCCAAAATGGCTCAATAATATTTAGATCTGGTGACTGTGCAGGCCATGGGAGATGTTCAACTTCACTTTCATGTTCATCAAGCCAATCTTTCACCAGTCCTGCTGTGTGTGTTGGTGCATTGTCGTCCTGATACACGGCACCGCCTTCAGGACACAATGTTTGAACCATTGGATGCACATGGTCCTCCAGAATGGTTTGGTAATAATTGCACCATTGAAACCGACGTTTGGCATTGGCATGAGTGACCAAAGGTTTGACTACAGCAGCCCGGCCATGTGTATTGACCCTGTGGAGCTCCCGACGGACAGTTCTGGTGGAAACAGGAGAGTTGAGGTGCACATTTAACTCTGCCGTGATTTGGGCAGCCGTGGTTTTATGTTTCTTGGACACAATCCAGGTCAGCACCCGAACATCCCTTTCAGACAGCTTCCTCTTGCGTCCACAGTTAATTCTGTTGGATGTGTATCGTCCTTCTTGGTGGTACGCTGACATTACCCTGGATACCGTGGCTCTTGATACATTACAAAAACTGGTCACAGATGCACCAGCAAGACATGCACCAACAATTTGTCCTCTTTGAACTCTGGTATGTCACCCATAATGTTGTGTGCACTGCAATATTTTCAGCAAAACTGTGCTCTTACCCTCTGCTAATTGAACCTTCACACTCTGCTCTTACTAGTGCAATGTGCAGTTAGTGAAGATTGGCCACCAGGCTGCTCCAGTTTAGCCATGAAACCTTCCACACTAAAATGACAAGTGTTTCAGTTTCATTGTCCAACTCCTCTATATATACCCTTAGCCTTGTGTCAGTCCCACAACCAACAGACTGTATTTTTTTCAATGAGATACACAAGGCAGTGATAAACAGAGGGTACACATACATCATTAATGCCTGAAACAAGTGAAAACCATAATCCACCATCCATCTTAATACAGGATGCCTCTCAGAGATGATATTAAACGTCTGGTCAAGCATAAATTTGGCTGTTATGAGAGGTTCTTGAACAGCAGTGTAATGCAGTAAGACAATGCAGCTGTAAGAGATGGATACACAGTCTGCAGTTGTAAATGACACAGCTGCAGAAGTATGACTGTTATAAGGAACCTTTCAAATTATAGGCCTTCAAGAGGCAAAGTACTGTGTTTCATGTGAAATATGACCATCAATTCTTGTGCAAGTGTCAAGTTATGATTCAATTTTTTCTGAGATACAAGGGTGGTCTGACCAGCGAAGGACAGGATGAAAGGGGGTAACAAAGTATGCATAGCAACAGATGGATTACACTGTCATTAAAGAACTACAAAGAGCACTGATATAGTGAGTGGAACTGAATGAGCTTAAGTCATTTTACCCTATAGGAGCAATAAGAAAGATGTTTTAAGGTTATCGATGATCAGTGTATATTTATAAAAACAAAATACAGAGAAGCAGAGGCAAGGTACAATGAATATCTTTGGTATCTAAATGCATTCTATTTCAAATTATTTTTAGGCTACAAAGTTTTGGCCTAAACCAACGATTGTAGAAAAAAATGGACATCACGACGTCTCTCAAAAGTGAAGCCAGCACAGGTCTAGCTCATCTAATTCAACCTCATTATTTTCTTCTCTCAGCAGTCTTTTCTTCTCCTGTGTCTAATTTCAACAAGTTTTCCTTGGGCTAATGTTGGCACGTTTTTATTTTCCCCAGAAATACATTGTTCAAATGTTATATCATAGGAAGTCACAGAGGAATGATGTGATGTGAAACAGGTCTCACACTCTGTACAATGCTCATGTGCAGCTCAGATTTAGACACTATGAGTATTTACTGATTTTGGCCTTGGCAGATTTTTCCTCTCCACTTTAAATGATGCAAAACCTGTGAGTGTCCTGTTGACTGCAGAAGATTCTCTTCCACATTAAACGTGCTACAGTTACATTCTAGCATCTGCAGAATTAAGCATTCCACCTTAAATGGTGCAACATCTGTTTCTTTGGCCTGTAGAACTTTTAATTCCACCTTAAATGGAGCAGGAATAACTGTTGCCCTGGTAGAATTAGTCATTTCACCTTGAATATTGCACTGTTTAAGGTGGAATGGGAAATTCGTGTACGCAGAGAAGATGTGGTTAATGGAAAGATATATAATAAGGAGAAATTTGGGTTGTTTGAAACCTATAAAAATCTCGTCCGAGGCGCCCAAGCTCTGAGAAGGGGGTTTACCCAAATGAGCCAGCGTGTCTGACTCTGCCTCTGGTCTCTACAGCGTAGACCCAGGCGTAAGACCCTGCTTCATTTCTATAAAAGTGAATGGAGGCATGCCATCCATTTTACTACAGTAATTGGCCTAAACAACACAAAACCTCAGAAAAAAACAAAAGGAGAAGTGTCTACAAAGCTTGTGCACATAAGAATTATTTAGTATAGAATCCTTCTGCTCAATACTGAGGTATGTGTGTGGGAGTGGCTCTGGAACTGCTCATCGAGCAAGGTGCTGGACATCTGTGTATGAGTCACACACATGAACCTATGAAAGAAACATGGAGCCAGCCCATTGATCGAGAAAGTAAAACACACAGATTACTGTGGGACTCTCTGCACGTGTGTTAACCCGTCTGAAAGTTTATGTTTACAATGTATTTAAGGGCGTAACTGCCATTGCTGAGAGTGTTTTACTTCATGAAACGTATTAGCAAGTAAGACTCCAGTAACACAGAGGTGATAACATCCATATGTTTGCGCATCTGTAAAGCAGATGGAAACAGTGCAAATGTACATTTGAGTTTTGTTTGAGTTGTTTGTCTGAGCACCTCTGTGTGTGTTTGTGTGTTTTGAAGCATTTTCCAATTCAGTAGACAACACAAATGTTAATGTGTGTGTGTGTGTGTGTGTATGTATATGCATGTGTTTGTGCTTTACTGGAAGCCTGTGTTGCATTAAGGTCATCTGTCAGACACATCCATCAAACTTAATTGATAACAGATGCAGATCACCTTTCTGAATCAGAACAGCACTGGATTGTTGATGTCGCTTTGTTTTTAAACCTTTTTTTAATTAACTGCACATCATTGTGGCAAAAGACATAAGGTTAAATAAATATTCTCATGAAAATAAACCCATTAAACTATCACCAATTGTCTATAACAACTTGCCAGAGAGGATCATTATTGTTGCGGACCGTGCTGTTATTCTAACTATGTACATATTCTTTCAATAGGCCCAACAGTGTCCATTCCTTCAGCGAACTGGAAATCGATTATTGATATGCTAACGCTGATATTTTTTAGACCAGAGTTGGCTGGCTCTGTGGTGGTGAAATATTGTCATGAGATGCTAGTGAGTAATAAGGGCTAAAAGTGAAGGAGTGTGTGTCCTATACTGATAAATTAATTCAATTTTCCACAGTGATGGATACTCTTAGAATAAAAAAAGAGTATTTAATTAACCCTATCCAGGTGGCTCATTCAAATTGTAATGGCTTTTGAACCTAAAAGATACCTTAAAGCAGGGGTGTCAAACCAGATCCACGGAGGGCCGTGTGGGTGCAGGTTTTCTTTCCAACCACGCAGAAGCCACACCTCATTCCACCTGTTTTTAATCATTGGATCTAATCAATAGATCTTGACTTTCAGTAGTGTGGGGCTTTTGTGTGGTTGAAAAGAACACCTGCACCCATGCGGCCCTCCGTGGATTTGGTTTGACACCCCTGCCTTAAAGGCAATGTCTATGATTCTGGGTAACTGCTGCTCTCTCTGCTTTGTTTATGTTCTGAAGCTCTGTCTTTTAATATATGTTTGAGGTAAAAACATTGTTTGTTTGTGACTAAAATTTAACAGGTTTGAAAGTTTTTGAATTATCACAAACTCATTTGTAACTTGAGTTTAGTTTTGAGGCACTTTCCGTTTGTGTTTACTTTCATGAAGTCTGTGCTCTCCCAAATTCTACACAGTTTTACAAAATTATTTCCCAAAATGCACCCACATTTCTTCCTCTGACATACACTTGGGGTACACAGGAAATGTGAGAGAACTGTAATTAATTTCCTTTCTGCAGTTCCTAATTGAATACGACATTGTCAAGAATTGTACAATTCAGAAATAACACTAAATAACGCACACATGATCAGTTCATTTGGGTGGTGTTACATGCTCTTACAATTATTTTCTGTGGACAGTTATTGCCAGACTGCTTTAGTGGTGTAATATGTATTTTTGGTGGGTTATATAGTTATAAGAGTCTATAACCAAACCATAGTGCTATGAGCTACCAATATCTTGTCAAATGCAGAGCTTAAATCCTTTACAAATTTCTAGTTCTCTTTGCAAAAATCCAAAGATTTTAGAAATAAACAGCCTCTCACTGAAAGCATTTTCGAAAGGCGCTAGAGTGTTATATGAAATGTAGTGAATGTCCTGTAGTTCTGCTCGGAAAGCCAGGATTGTACCGAGGTAAATTGGGTCTTTTTCTCTTTAATAATTTCAAAAACTGGCTAAAGTTTACTGGTTTCTATTAAATTATTTAATTCACTTTCACTCCTTTTTCATCTGCTCTAAAAGAATAATTTTATTCACAATCTGTGCAGCTTCAAACACGTTCACTCACTTACTCACTCACTCACTCACTCACTCACTCACTCACTCACTCGTTGTTGTAAGCTGCAGTGCTTTGCATCAGATGAACATTTCCAAACGAACTCAGCAATAAATTTCGCTTCCTGTGGCATGAACACTGTACTGAAAGGGTGGGTGATTTGACCTAATTTATCTCTTGATGTACAACAAATGTCCTAATGAGTCATATGCAGAGTTCACTGAAACTGGTCACACCCAACGTGCACATGCCTGTGTATTCAGAGAGCTGCACAACATGGGTATGATTTATAGCCGTATCTAGGAGCTCGGGCGGTGAGATTCTAAGAAAATAAGGCTGAACTTTCTGTACTTTTGTCCAGTCGAGTAGTTAGTCATATCCCTTGTGAATTTATTGAACTTTCAAGGGGCATGGGAGCATTTTAAGCTTCAGATCTCTCTCTCTCTTCTGCTTTGCCACATAATTTTTATTATTATTTTTTTTTGAGTTACTGTTTGTGTGTTCCCAGAAAGCTGAAAAACATGACTGGATCAGCCCCAGACACAAACTCACACTGTTCGAAGCAAAACTGTTCTACATGTGAGTGTAACTAACTTTCACACCAAGTGCAGATCTTAAACAAAGCAGCGTTTCAGAAAAGGTACAAACATGGATGGAAACAGACGTTGATCAAAATATTTCAGAGGTTATTTGTGAATGAATGTGATAAATATACATTTACATCATTTGTATATGAATAAGGACCCAAGAGAGACACTCCACAGCAGGAAGTTGAGTGTGGGATGTATGTCCAGAAGCAGCACACAGAAGACACAACCGGGCTGTGTTTCATTAGTGTGAGTCTGACGTCATGCAATGTATAGACCAACTGAATGTCAGCAGCGTCACATAGTAAAGAGGGTTTAGTGTTCTCCTCCAAGAGGGTTTAGCACATACTTGCTAGACTAATTTGGAACCGTTATTGGTCAGGATTCTGGAAGACACGGAGGCGCAGCAGGTGTTGTTTCTGTCACAGCTCCAGGGTCCTGGAGGTTGTGGGTTTGGTGTGTTCTCCCTGTGTCCACGTTGGTTTCCTCTGGGTGACTGTTTGTGAGGAGTGTGGTGTGTTCTCCCTGTGTCCGCGTGGGTTTCCTCCGGGTGACTGTCTGTGAGGAGTGTGGTGTGTTCTCCCTGTGTTTGCGTGGGTTTCCTCCGGGTGACTGTCTGTGAGGAGTGTGGTGTGTTCTCCCTGTGTCCGCATGGGTTTCCTCCGGGTGACTGTCTGTGAGGAGTGTGGTGTGTTCTCCCTGTGTCTGTGTGGGTTTCCTCCGGGTGACTGTCTGTGAGGAGTCTAACAATTACTGTCATCTCACAGAAGAAATTTCAATGTATGATGCAAGTGCCTCAATAAATTACATGTATATGGAACAGAGGAAATCAGCAGGGGGTAAAAACATCATGCTTGACAGTTTGTAGATACTTTCTTAGAGTAATGCTGTGATCAATGTTCTTGCACGGCTCACAGCCAACTGAGCGTGCTCTACTAAAGCTAATGCCACAGCACTACAGTCACCGATGCTTCTGTTCTTTTTTGCTGCTGGATTTGCACATTTTTCCATTGCCTGTTCTCTGGAGAGAGTGTTGTGCACTCCTACCAGGAAGAGGTTGTCTCTGCGGATGTTGACAGCAGCATGGGCCAACACAAGGACGTCCAACCGGTGCTAAAGAAAACCCACATGCATCTGATGTAGATGCTTACCTTTTTTCACTGCCTGCCACTCTTCCTCTAGTGACTGACCTCAGCCAGCTGTCACTGGGCTCCCACTCCCCTCACATGTCCACTGCCATACCAGGCAGCATTGCTAACCATAACAGTGAGACCCTGGAGCTGGGGCCCAGCAGAGGGAGGGGAACTGAAAGTCACAGTCTGCGTCAGTGTGCCAGACTTCCTAGCACTGATTTGTATGGAGATTACACAGCATCTTTGTCCACAGTGGGTGCATGTTAAAGTAGCTGAAATCACTAATGTATATATATAAAGTGTGTGTGTGTGTGTGTGTGTGTGTGTGTGTGTACACGCATGTCCAAGCCACCACAGCAGAAGAGGAAGGAGGTGTTTATATCTCCATGTGTCCTCCTCATTAGCTTCCAGCTGCAGTTGAAACTCTATAAGGTTGTTTTGTTAATGGTTATTCTGCTGCAGGGAGAGGAAAAGCTGCCCACACAAGGCCCTTTCTTTTTTCTAAACTCTGTTTTTCGTCTTAAAAAATGACTTTAAGCAGTTTGTCTATTTTGCTATTTATCATTTGATTGTGTATTTTAATGTGTCCTTTTTCATAGTTTTGTTTTTCATTGTTCAGCTTTTTGTATTATTTAATGTGTTCATTGTTGATCGGTGTTTCTACCTTAAAATTACAGCTTCTATACGATTGTGATGTTCCATGGAGCTGTAACAGGGAGAACAGAACCTCTGTGGCTGCTACGCTGAGACGTTTACGACCGTATTGTAAACGTGTATTACACTCAGCAGCATGAAGGGGGAGCTCAGGAGACAAAGAGCCAATGCTAGCATTTTATTCACCAAGAGGTGACGCCGTGCTGAATGTTGTTGTCAGTTTAATCCACAGGACGATGGAGGAGAACCACACGACAGTCATCGTGGAGCACCTTGAACCTGAGGACGGCCAGTTTCGCTAAAAATAAGTTGTACACCTGAATACGTCTGTGAGCTTTGAGTAGTGATCTTGCTCTTCTAAAAATATTTGTAAAAAGTGCGATTTAGAAGTGGTAAACATGCTCCTGTGCCAACTTTTTAAGGAAATGATTCCTACATTGTTATATAAATATATTTTAAAAGAAAACTAAATCAAGTTGGTCATTGATAATTTGGAAATTATTTTATTGTATCCACTGAAAGGTTTAAGAAAATTAAATGCACATTCTTCTATTTATTGAATATTAAGGTCATACAACAGAAACGTGCAAAATGTCCAGAGCAATGGAGCCTTTCAGGGTTCCAGTGTTAGCCAAATTAAATAAAAGTCACATGAAGGTTGTTGAAAACCTGGCCAAGGCTCCACGTGACTGGGCAAAACACAGTGCTGGAGAGTGACTGAACATAAGAGTGCTGTTCTCTGTGTTTTGGGCTGTGCCTGCCCTCCCTCTACACATCCATCCATACACACGTCTAACCACTTTCACACACACACACACACACACACACACACACAGGGAATGTGATGAGAGCAAATCTTTTTTTTTTTTTTAGGGATGGACATTCAGACTTAATCTCAGGCTCTGACTTTGTGGGCGGGAGAGAGGGAGAAGGGGGTTACAGAAAAAGAGAGAGAGAGGGAGCATTGTTGGCCTTTAGTGTTGAAAGAAAAGGAGAGAAAGGACAGCAAGGAGGAGAGAGGAGTAAGAGGTGGAAGAGAAAGAGGAGGGAAAGAAGAGAGGGAAGGAGAAACTCCAAGGTTGAAGGAGAGAACCTGACGAGGTATAAACTAAGAGCAGGTACCAGCAGCAGGTAAGAGACTCTTATTTGTGATGGTCAATATTTCAATGTTTAGAATGTGAAACTAATAAAGCAGCCTTGGGGCAACATATTACATTTTATTGACTAAACTATATTGATACCAACAGAACAAAAACCTTGTATCTAACCTGTGTCTGAATGTGAAAAATCCAGCTGCTTTTAAAAGTGTGTTAAAGACTAGTAGAGATAGTTAACAATGGATTAAAAAAAGATCCCATTAACTTCCATTCAATGTTAAGAACAAGGTTTCCCTACACTGAAATATTACATTTCTGGAGAAGCAAGTTTCTGATCCTGCTTTTATACGCTGTGGATCTTGGCAGGGCTCCTGCATGCACAGAGCCTCTCTGTTTCTATAGAAACCCACTGCCCTCAGACTGGTACTCTCCTCCAAGAGCTTTGCATTTACTCACGGAATCTGGAAATGTGCATCTTTCCCACAAGGAACATTCAAAGAAATTAAAGACACACACACACACACACAAGTGCCGTTGTGTTTCAGCTTGATGAATCTGATATTTATCCAGTCATGTCACATGAATACGTTTTACAGAACCAGTCCAAAGCTTACTTTGGCTGAGACGGCTAATTATTTCAGCAGTTTTCAAAAGCAACATGTTCTAGTGACCTGTGAGCCAAGTATTTTTTTCTTCATTTAGATTTTCACATTATACAGAGCCACTTTCATCAGTCCATAAACTTATAAACGTCTGTAGACACCTGCTTATCCAGAACATTTTTATTTATTTATTTTTAGAAAATAAAAGGTAGGGATCTCTGGAACGTCTTAACATTAGATGTCAGTGAGAGCTGAAAGGCATTCAGACCTGAGCACATCAGTGAAGTCAGCTACTGATGGTGGAGGATTAGTCCTGGATCACAAACACCACTCCTACTCATCCCAAAGACTTTAAACGGCACTCCATCAAAATAAAAATAGCAGTTCCACTGCTTTAAAGCCCTGTGTTGGGGTGGATTTAAAGCCCTCTATCCTGAGGTGAAGCAACTAAAGAGTCTTACACTTCTGTGGAGATCATCGAAGCTGAGAGCGCAGTTTTAAATGCCATGTCAGAATAAACCAAGCACTGACATTACACGATTCTATGTATAAGATTATACTAATATGAAGGGACAAGGTGATACTATTGTTTGTGGCTGATGTTGTAGTCCTAAAAAAAAAGAGCTAAAACTGTACTGATCTGGACTCAGATTTGACCCAGTTTTCCAAATCTCTAATCAATCCTATAGGTGAAAGTCTCTAAATGTATTGTCTAGTCTCAGACAAACAATGGAATGTTAGACGTACACGAGGAAAGTACAAACAGTGTTGACAACAGCCAGAAATAAACGCACTGGGAACAAAAATGTCAGATTTGTTTTTATTGGCTGAGCCGGAAGAAATGTGCTCTCTCTGTTTAAAAGGAGAAAAATATTTACTTGTGTATATCAAGTCTGGATCAGCAAAATTCCCCACCACTGTGCAGACACAGTAAGGTATTAACTTGAGTTAAGTGAGCGTGTTGGACGAGTGGAAATCCAGCCAACCACAGTACAATATTATGCTCTGAAACTTCATATAAGGTCTTGTGGAATCAGTCACTAAAGGCTGCAAAAACTTGCCACAATTAATCTGTTTTCTGAAAGTACATGATTGAGGACAGTTATGTTTGAACATAAATGATTAGCTCTTCACTCACTGCGGTTCAACACTGGGCCCCACCTAAAGCAGGCATGCAGCTGAATTAATAAACAATCCAACATTTTCCCAGGTTCCCTTGCTCCCCAGGACCCGCCCCTGCTGCCTGCCCTTCATGATGCTGCAGCTGTCACTCAGCCAGAGGGTCAAAGCCAAACATCTGATTCTGATCACTGTTTAGTTTTCTGCACCCCAGCTGCTGTAAAGTGCTGATCTGGAATCAGCTCTCATGTCAGTAGAGCAGTGAAGGCAAAAACTGACCCTAGGTCAGTCCCGGGACACTGAGAAGTGTGAGACACATTGGGTTTTTCTTATCCTCAAAATAAACCTAATTACAGATATATATTTATATTAGATATAAACAAAAGGATGTCCAAGGGACATTCATCACAATCATTGTGTTCAAATTCCCCTTCGAGGGCTGACATATAGACAAAAGTCTAACATATTAAACTGCCTTATTCACTTCCTAAAGCTGACATTACTCACTAAATTATTACTGTGATATATTACACGGCTGGCAGTAACTTGGATGTGTCCTGTAAAACACTTGTATACAGCTGTCGAGTGGTTACAGATACTAGGAAAACATTAAAGTGATCTAAACTGGTGACAAATGATACATCATCCTTCTGGTTACGCTTTACTGCAGGGTGTAGTTCATAAGGAAATGTGACACTTAGATATACCATTAATGACAAATGATGCATGTGGATGTTTAGTTTACTTCATCATTGGAACAGAGCCACTGTCCTTTACACTGTGTGAAAATTTCATGATGAATGACCAATAGAAAGTATCCAAAATTACACTGAATAAATTTATTTCACATTGACTTCCATTGAACGTTAAGAAGGTTTTTGCAAAATAGCAAAAAGTTGCTATTTTGGAGATAAAGGTTTTTGATTTGACAGTGACACATCAATCGTAACACTTTTGAGGAGGAATTTTACTTAAGCAGCCTTTTGTGGCACAACCAGGTGGCACAGTGGTGCTACAACTAGTGTTACTGCCACAATGTTTTGGGCTCTACACCCGCCACAGATCACTGCCCAAATAGCTAAGGCTCTTACACTTATATTTAATATTTGTCTCCCCCAGCGTTGCTCCACTCACTCGCTAACTTATGCACTTATGCATACACTGTGCCATCACAGCCCTGTGAAGGACTGGCGCCCCCACCAGGGTGTGTTCCTGCCTTACGCCCAGTGAATCCGGGTAGGCTCCGGATCCAACATGACCCTTCTTTGCCTTCATTGATAGCAACACATATACCTATACAACGAACATATCTGAATAACCAAATATTCGGGGTTAGCCATACAGATAGCACACACACTGTGCCCAAATCTGTCTCTGGACGACATTTGGCTCAGATTAGTTCCACAAAACAATTGATATCTGGCCCATCTAATGTGGACTTGTGGTTTAGTTGAAGCAGCCAGACTCATACTGCATCAACACCGTCATTTAAGGCCAGATGTGAGCTACAGCTAAGAAAAACTGCAGACGTGCCACATTTGAACCAAACATTCATTGCTATCTGGGTGCCATTAAGACTTGGTTGTGTTCTCCCAGTGTCTGCATGGGTTTCTTTGATGTGTTATGGTTTCATCCCAGAAATAATAATAATAATAATAATAATATGCTGGTAAGTCAACAGGTCTATTGCCCGTGAAAAAGAGTCCAAATGAGTGTGTTAGTGACTGTGTGAGGGGCTGGTGCTCTGCCTTGTGCCCAGTGATTCGGGGTAGGTTCTGGACTGCAACCCTACACTGGATAAAGATGTTACAGAATAAACCACATGCAACCAGCAACTCTCCAAAACTACATGCTGCAACTAGGACATGGTTGGGTTTTGGAACACAGTGACCTTGATGTTACAGATTCTGCAAAAAAGCCATTTTAAACATGGCTGCCCCCATGTGGAGACCCTCTCTATTCAGCAATGTTTGTTCAGGGACAAAACAAAAAACTGGTTTGCACTCACATGATAATAAATACTCACTCTCATAAATATTGTTTGAAACTCTCTGTGGGTGAAAGTAACATTTTGCTTCTGAGAGAGAGGTGGAGAACAGAACCAAACAGAACACAGCTCACTAGTGATTTGTTGTGGAACCTGGCTTGGATTCCAGCTCAAGAAAAACGGCCTTGTGCTTTGGTTTTGTTTGAATGTTTCTCCAGTGAATCATTATAACACGCATCCAGTTTTGGAAAACGTAAGTTGTCTACTGCCAGTGACCTGACAAAGACAGTCTGCTTCTAATTACTAAGGGCCTAGGAGGATTTCCTACATGCAGAAAAGTTCTTTTTTGTAGAAATAGCAGGTAACAATGGAGCTTGCGCTTCTTGGCTCAGGACTACATATCTTGAAAGATAATCTCACGGTAATAACAGTAACCCGGTACCACATGTTCTCCAGGAGATCTGTCCACCTTTGAAGTTGTGCTAATTTTGGAACGTGGTGAATGGAGAAACAGAGGGAACAGCAATGCTCTGACCAATGATCACTGGCTCCCTCCAAGATTTCCAGGTCATTTGGGACTCTCTGTTTTTCTAATTGAGTCTGAGTGTTCTTCTGTCAGGTTTGGAGTTGTACAAAAGAGCCTTTATCTGGAGTTCTGAGACTGGAGAGGAACCTTGGGGAGTGGGGTGGGATGGTGTGGGGTGGGGGTTCTTGGGGTGTTTATTTAAAAGCCAGAAAAATGTCTTCAAATCCAGAGTGTAGTAAAGTATGTTTACATGTTGGGACCACTTACACACAGCATTACATCAATAAATGGTGATTCTATTAGTCAACCATGTTACAGGAATGATATGAATGTATAGTTTACACTGGTAAACAAGCATCATGAAGCCAATACTGAAATTAGCTTATGCTGAATTTTTTCAAAAAATGACAGATCGGAATTAAGCAATAATTCACTTGAGGTATACTACGTAGTTTGCTTCATTAACAGCCCACTATTTTGTGAAAGCTTTAGACTAGAGACTCGAATGCTACTGTGAGCAACACAACCATGAAAAAAACTGAGCTTTATAATGAATGGTATCTATTTTTTTTCTCTCCTTTTTCTCAGAACAATGAAGACTGGGCTTGGATACTGCTCTCTACTGGTCCTTCTCCTGACCACAGATGTGTTGGGACAGCGAGCCAGGCCACGAAAACCTCCCACCACAAGAAAGCCTTCAGTTGCAGCTCCGAAAAAGCCTCCTTCAGCTCCAAAGACTGTGCCTGAGCCCCCGGAGCCCACTGACTTCCCCCCTCCTATCCTCGGCCCACCTTCTTCATTCCCTGACTGCCCGAGAGAATGCTTCTGCCCCCCTTCCTACCCAAACGCCCTGTACTGCGAGAACCGCAACATCCGCAAGATCCCAGTCATCCCGTTTCGCACCCATTATCTCTACCTGCAGAACAACTACATTGATCAAGTGAGCACAGATTCTTTCGAGAATGCCACCGAAGTCAAATGGATCAACCTGGGGAACAACCGCATTCGCTCCATTGACAAGCAGGTGTTTGAGAAGCTGCCAAACCTACTGTATCTTTATATGGAGAGAAACAACTTAAAGGAAGTCCCTGGTGATCTGCCCATAGGTCTGGAGCAGCTACGACTCAGCCATAACCAGATCTCAAAGGTTTCTCCTCGAGCCTTCAGTAATATGAAGAGGCTGGTTCTCCTGGACCTGCACTACAACAAGATCAGTGACAGCAACCTTGGCAAGAACACATTTAAGGATCTGAAGAACCTCATACAGCTCAATCTGGCACACAACATCCTCAGGAAGATGCCCACAAACATCCCCGGCAGCATCTTCCAGCTGTTCCTGGACAGAAATAACATTGAAGATATTCCTCAGGACTACTTCAAGGACTTTGCAAATATAGCTTTTGTCAGACTTAGTTACAACCAGCTGAGTGACAAGGGCGTCCCAAAGATGGTGTTTAATATAAGCACACTGTTGGATTTGCACTTGTCTCACAACAAACTGAACACAATTCCAGTGTTCAACAATCACCTGGAGCAACTACATCTCAACAACAACAATATCGAGAGTAAGTTACAGTGGTATGCAAACATCTTTTGAAACTAAGTGCACATTGGGCCTGAACGGTTTAGGGGAATTATGGAATAGTGATTTTTCTGAACCATATTGAGAATTTTTTTATTTAATTTTTGTAACAAAGATGACCAGGAAGTTCTGGTTTTAATATTGAGCACAGAATATACAGTACTTGAATGTCATTTAATTGTGGTTGTCGTCATGTGCACAGCACAGTTTCTGGTTGCCTTTGGTATTTGGAAGATTCACGTCCCATTTTAAAACATAAGATTTTGTTCTTGATGATGAGGGCATTAACATGAGATACTGGCAGATCAGTACAACAGTGCCTATGTCTCCTGCTATAGCACGAATCCGCAGTGTTGTTTTTGCCGTTTATAGTTAAGATAAAGAAGACAGAATAAAATTGTTTACCAACATTCCACAAGGTAAATTGTAACAAACCGTTCTTATTTGACTGGGTAAATAAACAGATGTCTGAAGTAAGGATCCTAGCTGGTGCACATGGAGACACCATACCTTAATTTGGTATGCACCAAAAGTGTATTTACATCCTGTGATTAAGCAACGAAACAAAGCATTCGTATTTACACACATTATATGTGTCAAGTACAACACACAAGAGAGAGGAAGAGTAAGTCCCTAAATGTCCCCTTTGCAAAATTTGTAAAGGATTGGATCGTTCTCACCATTACAGTTCGTTCAGTTCTTTCTTTGGAGAAACAGGAATTGGTTTTCGATAAAAACAGGGACAAGAGTAGTTCGTTCCTATGAGCGGCGACATGTTAAGACTCTTCCCAAAACAAATTTGGCCACCCATGGAGATCCTTAAAATGACACACCAAAAACACACCAACGACTCCTCATGCCCAGGGTATACATCAATGTTGAAGTAGGTTAATAAAAAGAAGCCCTTCTACATAAACATAACACTATAAGCTTCTTGTACAGAGACATCAGAGTAAATATAAATATGTAACCAATTTATTAAATGTGTAAATCTTAATCAATCATGACAAAGTTACTCACTCTGAACATAAAAAAAAACTGAATTTTCCCAAAGAAAGGACTTCATAGAGGGAGTTTCAATACAAGCTGTTTGTAGCTTGTAGCTCTCTTTAACACATGGCCCCCTCTTGTTCATTTATTCTTAATGTATTTACTCTCTGTAGCCATCTGATGGCTGGAGTAATGAACTACACCAGAGGTCATTCAGACAACCTGTTCTTGAACTGAAACCTGGAACCTTGATGCTATCCTTCGATCCTTGTTTCCACCCCTCCACTGCTCACTGCCCCCTAGTGTTCACTAGTGTGTGTGTAAATGTGTGTTTCACTGCACGGATTGGGTTAAATGCTGAGGACAAATTCCTCTGTGTGCAGCACAGTGGCCTTCCTGGTAGGAAGCACTGAAAGAGTACATTTTGTGGAACATTTTGTTAAACATGAGTGAATGAGTGAGTGGTTTATTCATTCATCAGAAAGTCACGTGAGGTGCTTGCAGTCATAAATAAATAAATACAAAATTTTAAATGCTCATACTGATCTCTCCTTCATCACTTCCAGCCAATGACATATGAATTGCCTTCTCCTAGGTATAAATGGAACTGAGATCTGTCCCGGCAGGCCGGGTGAGGATGTGGATGATGTTGACAGCATGCCTAAGCTCAGGTACCTGCGGCTGGATGGAAATCACTTGAGTCCTCCTGTCCCCATGGACGTCATCACGTGCTTCAGACATCTTCACTCTATTGTGATATAGAACTTTATTTTTTAAAGTTGTTGATCACATTTATACATTTCTATGCACAGTGCTCCTGTCCACTTGACAGTACTGACTGAATCAAACAGTACTATGGAAAAACACAAAGATATGGCTCTTTTGTTTTCTGTTTCTTTTCTGTTTTTATATAACTTCAGAATTGTTTTACTGAGCTTTCAAGAAATATTTATTAAATATCAAATGCGGTGAAAATGGTTTGGAGCATGGATATTTCTGTATTAAAGATAAAAGGTTTACATATATATTTTTTTTTGACATCACACTAACAACAATGGAATAAAATGTCCTCAAAATCAATGTACATTAACTGACATAGTGTTTCATCTACAGTGTAGTTCCAAACCCAACACTAATATCTTAACAGAATGAACAGGAGGAGGTGACCTTGAGGGGAAAGGCTGTTAGTATAAAGACTAATAAAAGGGTTTGTGGATAGAGTTTACTTCAAAAGCTGGCAAAATACAAGAGAAAAGAACGTGACTACCATGTAGTTCAAATGTCTCTAATGTACCTGTGCTTTTTAAGATCACAAGTACAATATCTATATTACTCCGTATGCATCTGTTGTGTATAAATAAACTCAGCTGTTTATGATGGTGCTTTCTATCAAGACCTACTTGCATATGTTTATTTGAGTGTTCTCAACAGCCAGGTTTTTATATTTTACATCATAAACCCAATAAACAATCTCGTCTGACTTGCTTAGCAAGGTTTTGGAGTTGTATGTGAGTGTTGGAGGGGTGGGTGGAGACAAAGGTGTGGACTAGCTGCATATTCGTAGATGAATATCTGAAGACATACATCTACATCTAAAGTTGCATCTAAATTATTAAGGGATATCTGTTTTTGGAAATAAGGCTTAAGTGTTATTCTAATGAACAGAAATTTTTATAATTGATTAGATTCAGATTTTAATTATGAATTTTATCTTATAGTAAGGACTTGCTTTCTCTTTATATTGTTGCGCTGTCTCATACTGATCATTTACTGGCTCATTAAAGGAGCCAGTAATTCTTTGACCTTAATATTACAGCTTCAGAATTATTGTGATGCTCTATTGATATGTAATGGGGAGCATAGAGCCTTTGATATGGTCACTCTGGACTCAGCACTGCAGAAAGTGCACTATGTAAGTTTTGAAGGAGGGCAGGAAACCACCTCCACCTCCCCATTGATTTCAATACAGTGCTATAAACACGAATCACACTAGGGGGAGCCCCAGGAGCAAAAAAAAATATATATATATATATATATATATATATATATTTCCTTTAAAACACTACAGGTAGTGTCACTGTCACTCAGCTCCAGAGCTCCAGTTCTTTAGGGTTATTGGTTCAAACCCCACCTTGGGTAACTCCCCCTTTGAGGTGTTTGGTGTGTTCTCCCTGTGTCTTCATAGATTTATACACATTAAAACACAGGCTGGTGGGTGGATTCCAAAAGTGTCCATAGTGTGTGATGCCGTGTGATGACTGTCCAGGGTGTGTTCCTGCCATGCTCCCAATAATTCTTGGTGGGCTCTGGACATACGGCACCCCTAAGCAGGATAAAGCAGTTGCAGTAAATGAATGAATGAATGAATATGAAATCATAATAGTAAGAGAAAACTCATTTACTCTCCTCATTAAACTAGGAGGTCATTATTATAAGAAGCTAAACTGGACCAGATCATAATTATCAAATATCTTCTCCATATTATGAGATGCCTCATTCATTGTTTGTGACCCTTATCCAGTTCAGGGTTGAAGTGGGTCTGGAGCCTACCTGGAATCACTGGGCGCAAGACAGTCCTTCACAGGGTGACACACACTCACACATTCACTCACACACTCACTGCTACGGATACTTTTAAGTCTCCTATCCACCTACCAGCGTGTGTTTTTGGAGTGTGGGATGAAACCGGAGCACCCAGAGGAAACCCACGCAGACACAGGGAGAACACACCACACTCCTCACAGACAGTCACCCAGAGGAAACCCACGCAGACACAGGGAGAACACACCACACTCCTCACAGACAGTCACCTGGAGGAAACCCACGCAGACACAGAGAGAACACACCACACTCCTCACAGACAGTCACCCGGAGGAAACCCACGCAGACACAGGGAGAACACACCACACTCCTCACAGACAGTCATCTGGAGGAAACCCACGCAGACACAGGGAGAACACACCACACTCCTCACAGACAGTCACCCGGAGGAAACCCATGCAGACACAGGGAGAACACACCACACTCCTCACAGACAGTCACCCGGAGCGGGACTCAAACCCACAACCTCCAGGACACTGGAGTTGTGTGACTGCGATAAAAATAATTATGAAAGTATAACTAAGTGTAAAGTATAAATTAAGTATAAATAATAATTTTAACACTTATTAAAAAGATTTTAATGTTGTGACAGATTTTTTTCTAACTATTATTTATTTCTTTTTAATCCATAGCTTTGAATCCACTTAAGGGAATAAATCTCTTTAAAAATTAACGTCATGTAGTCGTTGCTCCTGGTTAATGATCGCCACCTTGTGGCAGAAAAACCACACATGCAAAAAAAAAAAAAAACAGACGAGGCTTTGAGCACGTGTGGCAGTTACTAGATTGACTGTGAGTGAGTGTGTGAGTGTGTGGGTGTGTGTGTGTTAATATTAAGAACATGTGAGATGACATAACATCATGGACCCAAGGCCTTGGCACTTCCTCCCACAGGGTGCCATTTTTTGTAAAAACAGCACACTGGAATTTACCTGTTTTCTCACTTACACATTTGAATATTTTACATTACTCATTGGTAAAGTTGCAAAACACATAACCTTTTAACACAATCCTTATCAGTATGATTTTAATGGCCCTTGTCCATAGTTTCTAAACATATAGGTTTAACTCACACATTGGAAGATGGAAGCAAATGTGAGGGAATAGAATAAGTTTTTAAATTTAGGAAATATTATTATTATTCAGATGATTTTATATAGATTCCAACAAAAACCAAAACGAAGCTTAAAATGTTCCCTGGGAGAAATATGAAGGGGAAGTGGGTGATGATTTTTTTGTTCTTAAGAACTGATACTGGGAGGTTAAATGTATAACTCTAAACATATTCAAATATTGAACACACTCCTTATACCTCATGAGTTCAGCTAGACTAATGTGGACCTATTTTAACATATATCAATGGACTGTCATCCTGCCTTGCAGCCAATGATTCCAGGTAGTCTGCTATTCCACTATGACTCTGAATGGTATGAAGCAGTTACAGGAAGCTAAGGAAATAGTTATGTTAACACTGACAGTTAACATTAAACAGTTCATCTGCACAAACTGGTTTCATTATTCAGTCATTGTCTGTAACCCTTATCCAGTTCAGGGTGGCGGTGGGTCCGGAGCCTCCCCAGAATCACTGGGTGCAAAGCGGGAACACACCCTGGAGGGGGCACCCTATGGACAGTTGAGTTACCAATCCACCCACCAGTGTGTGTTTTTGGAGCATGGGAGGAAACCGGAGCACCCGGAGGAAACCCACGCAGATACAGGGAGAACACACCACACTCCTCACAGACAGTCACCTGGAGGAAACCCACACAGACACAGAGAGAACACACCACACTCCTCACAGACAGTCACCCGGAGGAAACCCACGCAGACACAGGGAGAACACACCACACTCCTCACAGACAGTCACCCGGAGCGGGACTCGAACCCACAACCTCAAGGACCCTGAAGCTGTGACAGAGACACGACCTGCTGCTCCACCGTGCTTTATTATTATTTTTATTGTTTTTAATTATTATGATTATAATAATTATAACTCAAAAAACTTTATCTTAATAATAAATAAATAAATACAGTAAAAGTTTCTCTTTGAACGTATGGATTTGTTTAATGAACATCACACTTGATTTAATATAATGTATTTATTAACCTCAGTAAAACCCCATAATATATGATAACCTCATATAATACTGGAGGAGGGATTTATAAAAGGTTTAAACCAATGTGTTCACATACAGAATACCAAGTTGTTGTTTTTTTACACTGTATTTAGTACTCTTTATCACGCATTTCCCACATTTACAGGCAACGTAGCTAAAATGGTTGAATGACGAGGAGTGTTACGTCACTGTAATTTGGCTATAGGCCACACCGCGGATCATGAATGGGCTGATAGCACTCATAAGAATAAAGTTCTTTTCCTTCCTCACCTTTTGATGAGAGATAATCATAGTTCCATTTCAGATAAACGAGTATGAATCAAAGGCATCACATCCTGGAAAGTAAATGTTGTTTTAAGATGTAATTCTTTACCAGTAGCAATTTAACTACTGGTTATTTTTTTCTGAAGAAGCCAGACAACTGTCATTGACATTAGCAAGACACACTTGATTAATTTGTATATGTAAAATAATAATAATAATAAACAAATAAATAAATAATTAAAGTAGGTTTTACCTGCTTAATATGCAACATGTACCACTGAACAGAAAACATCAACAAAGCAGGCTAACACTAGCTTGTTCTGTAACAGAAACCACAGACAACAGTGGCATGTTATGCAGGATGTTTCTGTAGCACATTTGTTTTCACCTATTGCTTATGAACAAATGACTTGATGAATAAATGATGAATCTTCTGGAAGTACATTTTGTAATTAGAAATAAAGCAAAAATTGATGAAACTGCAGTGTGCCACTGTTTATATAAAGCCAATGTTTTTATTCCTTTGACAGATTTTTTAAGCATTACTGAAAATTGCAAAACCATCCCCGTAATTTCTTAAAACAAGCATAGACATACACTGAATAATATTATAGCATCAATACAACAGTCTCATTATGAGAAACATTAAATATATTGAGTATATTTAAGATTATTTTATATGCTCAGATTATTTTTTTTGCAGTGTACAGATTTGGGTTGTCACTCAGAATTGGTCCAAGGACCACAAAAGGGGCCAGCGTTTGAGAAACTCTACATATTCAAGTAATTCATGGACTAAATAACTAAAATGTCCCGTAAAGCTGTGATTGTAAATCAGAACTCAAACATTTTCATATCTGTAGTGTTCCACAGTGGTAATGAGGTGTGGTAAGAACTTGGCATCATTACAAATTTCTGTTTACTAGCATTGCCAAGAGGAAGACTGGTTTGATGAGAAAAATCAAAACAGCTGTGGCATTATGCTTGGTGTGAGGAAATGACGTAAAAGACTTTACCTGCATACTTGAATAAACATAGGGGGGGAAAAAAACAAGAGTTGATAGGAAACAATTGTAGATTTTCACAGTGACAAACCTGCAATAAGAAATAAATATGAAGCTGTTTGTATTTATATGATAAAATACATAATTAAATAAGGCTAGACTACCCATGTTTAAATATATGCATTATGTGTGTGTGTGTTTGTTGGTTTGTTGTTGTTTTTTTAACATTTCTAATCAATTCATCTTAATATTTTGACACTTATGAAGGAAAGCTGATCTGCTGAAATGATAAAGAAAAATCCACAAAAATGGACGGTTTTAACAGGACAGCGACGGTATTTAAGCAATAGACCACGATAGGGAGTGATGCGGCTGAAGCACAAGCCGAAGGTAAGTTCTGTAGTCCATCTCAGTCGTGCTGTTTTTTCACGTTAACACACGACCTCGAGTGTAATGTTGCTTTTACACAATAGCTCGGGTAATAAGTAAAGTATTAAATAAATAAACAGAGCTATGAAAGTGGTGTAAAATATGTTTATGGAATTGGTAAATCCTTCCGCCATATTATAGTTTCTCAACAAGTACTACGTTACAATAACGAACTGTGCACTGTTCACACTGGATCAGCCTCAACTCACACCTACAGTATGACTAACCTGCCAATAAACTATCCACACCGCTAATCTGCTGAATAAACTACTCCAGATAAACTTGCTAAGGCCCAAAAACAGTGTTTATTTAGCCCAGTGTGCTTGGTCGAGCTGCAGCAACTCAAATTCCCGCATGTTCCCTTTGTAGTGCACCATAAATAGTGAGGTGACTTTGATTTAACCAACCAAAACAATGCATTATACTTCTAATATAACATATCCATATTGAACCACGACTGCATGACGTAATTCTAAACACTTTGTGCTTGGTTTTAAACCCACTGTCATGATTTACATGTAATGTTAGTGCACTATGTAGGGAATTGGGAATGATTTGAGACACGCCCTGAATGTGCAGCTAAAAGCTACGCCATGAATGCGAACGAATAGACTGTTATAGCAACTGTAACTTAGAGAGAACTTTATTTATCACGTTTATTTATTTATTTTTTTATAAATTAATTATCAACTTTGGCCATAAATTTTATTCTATAAGTCTATAGTATATTATTTTTATAAAGCCGATGTATTAGCAGTTCTATCTAGTGACATAAACACCGTGTTACTGTTGAGTTCAAAAGGGAAATTACATTTATTACTGAAATATTTATTAATTATTACTTTCACTATAACCCTTCCTCTCTCTCTCTCTCTCTCTCTCTCTCTCTCTCTCTCTCTCTCTCTTTCTCTCAAAAAAAATTTCCCAGTGTACAGCTCATGTTTCATCTCAATTTCTGTTCCACGAGCTGCAATATAGAGTTAATATCTCTGTGACTGACGCTAAAGATCTCATTGAAACTTTTACTCGGCAAATGAATAGATTCTAATTTAAAAATCATGAAAACTACACTGAGAAATTATAATACAATAGAAAATAGAGAAACTTTCCTCTCACCAGATTGTTGTACAAATCACGTCACACATCTGTCTCCCTCTAAATATAACAATATTCATTCATTCATTCATTCATTGTCTGTAAACCTTATCCAGTTCAGGGTCACAGTGGGACACTACCTGGAATCAATGGACGCAAAGCAGGAATATCCTGGAGGGGGCGCCAGTCCTTCACAGGGCAACACACACTCACAAATTCACTCACACTCACACCTACGGACACTTTTGAGTCGCCAATCCACCTACCAACGTGACAGTCACCCGGAACGGACTCGAACCCACAACCTCCAGGACACTGCGATGTGACAGACATTACCTGCTGTCACAAGTAGTGTAAAACATTATTGTTTTAATCACAGCATGCTTTGCTATTATTGCCATTTGACGCAAAAAATATTCTGTACAAGACTTTTAATATTTAGGGGCAGCACTGTGGCACAACGATTAGCGTAGCTGACACACAGCTCCAGGGTGTGGAGATTTTGGGTTCAAACCCCACCTCAGGTGAAAATCTAAGAGTTTAGTGTGTTCTTCCTGTGTTTGCATGGGTTTCCTGTATTATTTATAGGTTTGGTAAATAGCATTATATAAGTTACATTTGGAATACAGTATATATATTTTAAACGTATTTGGTTTTATACCATTTATGATCTTTTTACAGATCTATCTGTGAAATTTACATGTTACAAAATGACCTCTTGTTCTGGTGGGACAGGTTGTGTTGTTTCAGTGTACAAATGAGACAAGCTTAGGATGTAAATTAACAATTCTGGTTGTTCACAGTGGCATCCCGTGGATTTTTATTTTATTATCTCACAGCTGTACAGATTCATTTACTTTTGCTCTATTCATTCATCATCAGTGCCCAGTGTGTGTAGGCTGGAGTTTTACATTCTATACTGACTTCCTTTCCAGGTTCTCAGTTCTTATTCTAAGCCATGTCCTCTATTGTACATACCAACATTACTTACTGTATCTGTGCTTTCCTCTTACCTTACATTCATGTTTCCATTCAAGTTTTCAACACCACTTCCTTGTGGGCATTTTGACACGTGTGGTGTTTCCATTTTATCACGAGCAAATGTACATTTTCTAAATAGACTGTGGAGAAATAGCCGGAGAACTTGTAGAACTAGATGCTTGGGGTTTCTGTATTAGGGCTGTCAACTGCAAAAAAAGAAAAGAAAACCCACATTTTTTTTGCACATTTTGCTGCGATTATAATCACATTGTCCATTCAAAAAAGACTAAAGAGTGATTTAATAATGGATTTTTAAAAGTAAGGTCAACTCAGTTTAATGATATTGTATTTTATATGCAAGGGAGAAAATGTGACTTTTAAGCTGGGACCTGAAAGAAGACTACTGGATTTGTCAAACTATTTATTTATTTCTTGTAATATACAATATAGTATAAAAGTGTGGTGTGTTCTCCCTGTGTCTGCGTGGGTTTCCTCCGGGTGACTGTCTGTGAGGAGTGTGTTGTGTTCTCTCTGTGTGGGTTTCCTCCGGATCACTGTCTGTGAGGAGTGTGGTGTGTTCTCCCGGTGTCTGCGTGGGTTTCCTCCGGGTGACTGTCTGTGAGGAGTGTGGTGTGTTCTCTCTGTGTCTGTGTGGGTTTCCTCCAGGTGCTCCGGTTTCCTCCCACGCTTCAAAAACACACGCTGGTAGGTGGATTGGCGACTCAAGTGTCCGTAGGTGTGAGTGTGAAGGAATGCCGCCCCGACCCTGAACTGGATAAGGTTTACAGACAATGAATTAATTCAACCAAACACTTTTTAACACATTTACACTGAACAAATTCAAAAAAATTTTTTTTAATCAGAATGAGATCAGAATCAATTCTGTTTAACTGTATGTTGCATGAAATTTAGAATAAAAACCACTGTAGCAGCATGATTTTAATGTGAGTTTTGACTTTGTCACATCGTGATACCACATTGTCATGTTAATGCATTCTAACATGTTGCTGTCCAAAGGAAAAGTGCATCCCCAAAATAGTACCTTTACAGGAAAATACTTCTAAATGTAAGTCAGTGTAAAAGATGTTATTTCTAGTAATCATTTTGGAGCATTTCTATTGGTCCATATATCATGGCATTTTCACAGGCAAGTTCTCACGATGCAGGAAACTAAAAATCAACAAAAATGGAGAAACATTTTCCTTTGGAGACAATGATATGCTCATTCATTTTTGTCTGTTCATCATTAAAAGTAGAATCACTTTTGCAAAAGACTGTAATAATGTCCCTGATCATAATATTCCTTGAATTGTTCGTTTTGAACATTTGAACTGTAATGCAGGTGATTTAGTATTTTTTTCTTTATTTTATAACTGAAGTTGGATTTAGATCGAGTACATGTCTGACCTCCTGATTACAATGATACAGTACAACAACATACCATTCATACCTTATACACTTGTAAATAAAATAATTAATGACTTTGCAGAATAGTTTCCAAAAGTGTAAAATGAAGAACTAAAATAGGTGCTACACTAAGGCATCCATTGGTGTAGTGATGCTACTGGTGCACTTCCTTTTCCAGTAAAGGTGCGTGAAAGTCAGGTAACAAAAATCCCCTTCCATCCTAATATAAGAGCAACCTGGGCCGGCATGAGAAGACACACAAGCTTTTGAGCTAAAAGCACTCATCAGATCTCCCCAGGTAAGACTGTACGACTTCTATCAAACATATTTCCTAGACATATTAATACTAGGTGTGTATTACTTTAAGGAATATTACTTCTAATATCTCTCAGACAAGACGTGAGTAAAATAAATCAGTAAAATAAAAAGTAAAATAATCACTAAGCAAGTCTAAGGACTACATCTGTGTACGTTCTGTTGATATGGTTCATGATTTCATTGCATTATTTTCACAGAAAATATAAGAACAACTACAACAATTTCCGTCAGGAACACTGTGACCATTTTATGCACAGGACGATATAAGCCAAGCCAAGTAATGAATATAAATTCTTTTTTTCAGGAAACACTATCAACAGCACAATGAAGACCTGCCTCCTATTCGTCTGCACCGTGATGGTCGGTCTGTGGGGCTCAGCCACTGGTCGTAGGCTCCACCTTGGCGCTTGTAGCCTGACAGTCCACACTCATGAGCTGAGGCATCATTTCCAGCAGATCCGCCACAGCATGGTAAACATACTATAACAGGGTCAAACCTCATAAACTATAAGCTTTGTTGAGAAAACAGAGGTGAAAGTTTAGAGGAGAAAGACATTTTTACCACCTAAATGTGTCAAACACTAAAAAAATAACAATTTATTATTAGTTTCACATTCACTCTATAAAGTGAAACCCAAATTAAATCCAAACTGCTGTTGTCTATTTGTTAAAGCTCAAAACCTCAGGGTCCCACACGCAACCATGGCTTGTTTATAAGAGGGTTAATATACAGGGTCCAACACCTCCAGGGCATTTAATCTGAACACTGTATAAAATAGGTAAAGGTTTAAAGTTGTTATTGAGTTACTGACCAATGCTTCCATGTTCAGTCAGATGGTCACTAACTAGAAAGTTAGACAGTTAAACATCTTTTGTATAATAGTTGTTTTGACATTCTGGTGTCTCAAATTGTGCATTTTCACAAATGGCTTGTGCCAAAGAAATATTTCAAAGTCAGCAGTTCTGGAAAATGGGGAGGAGGGAGTGAAGGAACATCACTTTCACTTCCCTCAACATTCACAGCTGAATGCAGCTTTGAGCAGGATCCTAACACCCAAAAGATTCCATGCTGTCGGGATGCCATTCTGCCACACTGGGCGTGGGTGTGCTGAATGCCACTTGTGTGTGTGTGTGGGTGTGTTCACTTATGCATAATTTTAATTTAGTTTTACCACACAGTGATTATTAAGTGCTTTATAAATGGAATTATTATTAATCTATAGGTTGAGCATCTGGGCTTTATTCAATAAGCTTTCAGGGCCATGGACTCAATGAACTAAGCTGTATTTGTCTCATACCCAAACAAGCAGTAGCTCATTAAACAAACGAGTCAGTCGCTTCACTATGACAGGTTCTTAGACAAAGAATCTTGCACAACCCACATTAATTCTAGTTATTCCAGCAGCTTGTGATTTCCTGCTACTGATGTTCTCACCTGAAGTATTTTGAAGTGTGCAGAAGACTGCAGCGATAAAACACTGTACATTTATTCCAAATATCAGTCAAAGCTCGGCGCACGTTCTGAAACATGGCACCCACAGTTGCCGGGAAATCCTTGTCTTGTGTTTGGCACAGTGGCTTAAAATAACTCACACTGACGTAACAATTTATAGTCTCATGCCAAACTTGAAGAATTTCCTTCTTACAGTAGGAGCCTAGGGCTAATGTATCACAAGCTCATCGTGACTCTGCTTAGATCTGAATATACTTTAGTTTCACTGTAAACGTGATCTCCTGTTCAGTGGAATTTTTGGGACCTGGAATAATTGAACACTCACCCCCCTGATACAATCTTCTTCTTGTCCTACAGCTCACCGAAGACAGCCACAAGGGTGTGCGCTTGCTGAGGCCGGACACGATGAAGAACTTGCAAGTAAGATATACATTAATTCATTTACTCATTCATTCATTCACCGTCTGAAAGCATGTACCCAGTTTAGAGTCACGTAGGTCTGTACCAAACCCGGAACAACTGAGTGGTTCCAGTCCATCACAGGGCACCACACACTCACCCAGTCTGAGACATACACCATCCCAATGTGTGTAGACTCCCATATCATTTGTAGTGCACTTACACTCTTAAAAATAAAGGAGCTACAAATTAGGACCATTTTTGTTTCCATAAAGAATGATGTTTGTAAAGAGATGTGTGAAGAAACAAAAAACAAAGTTTAAAAAATAAAATTCACTTAAAGGAAAACTACGTTTCAGCTTCGAAATCATTGTGACGCTTTACTGACTTGTAATAGGGAGAATATTGCCTCTGCTGTTGCTACTCTGGACTCAGCGCTGCAGAAACGGAACTATGTAACTTTTGGAGAAGGGTAGGAAAACACCCTCCCTCCCTGCCCTCTCCATTGATTTCAGTATAGTGTTTTAAAAATGAATTACCTTAGGGCAGGGGTCGGCAACCCGTGGCTCTTTGATCCCTCTGATGCGGCTCAGCTTTTGAAAATAATTATTGAGTATTTAATTAAAATTTATTTTATTTTGGTTCGTTCGTTTTCAGAATGTAATTCTATGAAGATTATGCCGATCTTGTAACATCTAAAATATTTGAATATTTAAAATATTTTTGTCGCTCTTAATACACGTCACAACTTCCAACGTGCGACACCCGTCAGTGTGCGGTTTCTGGAACTTTCTGACCGCTGACTGCACCGCGCCAGTAAAAGGATGACGGCACGCAAAGAGAGGACAGCATTTTTGTTGCCAGCGGATAATTTCAGTTCGACGTTTTTCCCCCATTACTACAGGGACTCAAATAGACATCGATTATTTTACTTAACCGTCAACACAACGTCTTTTTTTCGGAGTTAAAAATGTTTTGTTGCATGCAGAAATGTTATTTCATTTTCTCTGCAGTCGTTCATTGATTTCATAAATGTAACAAAGTATAGTTTGTTTATACACAGCACAAAAGCAAAAAACCCTGTTATGCGCAGTGTTATTTCATATAGAGAGTTTCAAAAGGGTTTTGTGGCTCCCAGTGTTTTCTTTACTGTGTGAAATGGGTCCAAATGGCTCTTTGAGTGGTAAAGGTTGCTGACCCCTGCCTTAGAGGGAGCCTCAGGAACAAAAATACCAAATCTTACCTAGTATTCCTTTTAAAGTAAAAGTTCTTTACCAAACACTTATTACCAAAAGCATTTCTTTATGGAACCAAAAGCGGTTCTTTTATGGCACTGCTCAAAGTACCCTTTGCAGCACCTTTGTTTTTAGGAGTGTATTACGAAGACCTACGTTCAACATTACACACACAGCTTGGATGGTTTATATAGAAATGTTAAAAACCTAGGAGGACTCTTAGGAGTGATGGCACACCACACGGTTGGAAAGACTTTTGCGACAAAACCAATCAAACAACAACAGTGTATTTACTGATGTGCCTTTGCATAAATGGAACCAAATCTTCACAGTAATGTTCCAGTACTTTAATGTAACGTCCATTCTAGAAGTAACTATTCATAGAGTCTCTCCGCTTTCAAGTAATAATTTGGTGGAAAGGTGAAAGACCACCTGAGAACTTGTTGTATTTTCATTTACTAGGCTACAGAGAGCTGCTGCTTCCTCAAGCAGGTCCTAAGGTTCTACATCGAGAAGGTCTTCAACAGCTACACAAGCAGTCATTCCCTCCACCGGCGGACCACCAGCGTGCTGGCCAATTCTTTCCTCAGCATCACCAAGGACCTGCGAGCATGTGTATGTGGAATCTTTTTATTAAACATGAGCTGTATCTCTATTTGGCTAATACCTATATAGCACATTACATAAGTCAGGAAATGACATCCGCAATCAAAGAAAGTGCTTACAAAAGCCTTATTCGGACATGATTCAGTTTATGTGGCAAGCTGGGGTTGTGTCACTTTACCACAGGACATCAGTAACGTTCATGATGCATTTGCACTGGATGGAGATCTTGGTGTAAATAACAGAGGGGGGAGTGGCAACTGGATTTTTACGAGAGTGGAAAATGTGTGCATGTGGATCAGACAAAGCAATGTTACTGGAGTTTTCAGACTGTCACTACTGTTCTGAGAACAGCCCACTAATAAAATTATCCAGCCCTAATGACCTCATCTTCCAGTCCTTCAGAACAGATAATGGACAAATAGATTGTGGCAGTAACATAATAAGTTGGACACACGTTTATAGCCTGTCTGTAGGCTTCTATTGTGTGCAAAACATCTACAGCTGCCAGAGGTTTCACTTCTCTGAGTAATGCTGTAGGAAGGCTTGTGGATTTGAATGTGGTACCTTGTTCAACACCTGAGGTTAGCCACGTACTTCAACAACTCACATCAACTTTAACAACACCTCCTCCAGTGCCTCCTTTCTTGAGAACGCCCACAGAAAAACTCCTTTGCCACGGGATGGGACGGAATATTCACTCACATGGGATTAATATAAACTGGGGTTATTTTTACTGAAGGTAAAAGGCTCCCAAATCTTTCCTGAGGAGTTTAAGTGACTGAGATACTTCAGTAATAACCACAATGCCTCATTTCTACAAGTAAAATTAGCCCTGTCCATAGACAAAGCTTAAGTCATCAAGCTTATAGGTGAATATATATGATGTTATATTAGAGATTAATTAGATTTCTGGTGTGTAGACCATATTTATTGATACCTACATTCACTGACAGAAAAACTGGGGGTACCTTCAAGGGTATAATTTCTGTAGCTTTAATTAGGGAACATAATTGTACCTTAATTTAATTGTAAATAAAACCAATGGGTGTTAATGATGATCCTCCTTTTCTTAAAGCAAACACAGATGCACTGCCAGTGCAGCCAGGAAACCAACCTGATGTTTGACGCCATTCAAACCAGCTACGACATGGTAATTAAAATCAATTTCCTCTTGTCCATATGCTTTCTCAACTGGCTCCACACAACACTGAAGAAACATGTTCTCGTAATTAATTCTGATTAAAATCAACAGCATATATTCATTTGTTTGTGAATTATTTATAACATGTTCATCTAATTCAAACATGTGAAATGAATAAATGTGAGTTCAGACTCTTACAGTGCAGTTATTTTGGACATGGGTGTTAAACTACTTGTGTAATCTCCATAGAAAAAGCACTGCTAGCATTAAAGGAGGCTCTGGAAAAACCGCACACGAGCTAAACACCACTAGTGCAATAAACCCCACAGGGTTAAGTTGGAGTACAGTTTGTGATCCAAAGCTAATCATCCCACAGCAGTACCTGACCTGACTATATTTAGTTTGGATATTAAAATGAGATAATGTATTGGCAGATTGTATATTGTTAGGACTTCAGGAGCTGAACTCAAGGCCTAACAGTGAAATCTCACCCTGCTTGTGCTTTCACGCAGCTGGAGATGGGAGCAGCATCTGTGAAGGCAATCGGAGAGCTAGACTCTCTGCTGGAATGGCTGGAAGGCTTCCACAGCAACTGAGACCACCACTGAAGAAATGCTGGCCACCATGATATCCACTTCGCTGAGTTAAAATGTTTTAAAGTTACTAAAAATGCAGTGAAAATAGGTTTTGAGGTTTCACTGAAGGTGAATATCAGTTGGCAATCAGCAAGGCTGTCTGGTGGTAGTAGCTCCCAAAATAATTCTAGTGTGGACCAGTAGAATTCACTGTGCCTTAACAGCACAACTTTTAATTATTTATTTAGTGTCTAGTTTTTTACATCTGTTTTAAGGTTAACTTAATTTATGTTCAGGTGCATGACATGAAAAACGGTTGTGCTTGAAAGTAGACCTCACAGGTCAGTTTGTTGTGGGGCGCAGAGGTTTTTCAGAGGAGCGCAGCAAGGCAAACGAATAACATGCATAATGCATGTCACCTTTTAATAATTTATCATTTTATAACCAGTGTAAAGCGATGTGACTTTATTTTACTTTATTTTTTTAAATAAAATGTTGAGGTTTGCATGAATTACGATGTTTAAAATAAATTCCAGTGGATTCTGGACTCAGAAGACGTGTGTGGGGGCTACCAAAGGGGGGCACTGCAGAAAAATCTGGAAACAACTTGTTGGTCAGTTAAGCAGGCTTTGGATTCGTGCGTAAATCTGTCGGGGCTTTTTAGGCCTTTAGAGAAGTCTGATCTCTCCCTACACATCTGTATTAGTTCAGATTTATTCAACTGGATCTGTATGTTTGTCATATTTAAACAAGGGTAATGTTTATAGAAAACAGTTGTCTTATAAGTTAACAGCAGCAGGTTTAAATTCATAATCAATAATAATACCTGACTACATAATAAATCATTATTAATGTATCTTCCTGTGAATCATGTAGTGCTTCTGGGGAAGGTTGTGGTTAGGTTTGCAGTCACGCCTACTTTCTGTAGAAGACTCCACTCCCACTCCCCAGAAGTTTCTTTGTGAATCCTTCAAAACTGCGACCCCCTCCACGTGAAAACACAGGGAAGAGGGGAAAAGCTGAAAAAGCAGGGGCCAGAATGATACTGTGGGATATTGTCCCATTTCTGAAAGAGACACAGAGACTCATAATGATGCTTCTACTGACCTCTAGTGGTCAAAGATGGTCTGAGACGACAGCTCGTTAAAGCCATTCATATTCATTTCTGGGAGAGCACAGTGTGTCCTGTATTAACCCTGTATTCACAGTGTCCCTGTTACAGTCTCTCTATGAAAAATAGAATTGGAGCCCTCCAAACCTGACGAAAAGACCCGAGAATTAGACAAAATCATAAAGGTACATTTAAATTCTGAATTCTGAGGAACTACTGCTCACCACACTTTTTTTGTGTGTGTGTGAAACGTGTATTCAAATAGTGAACATCACCTTTAATCAAAGAAGATCCAAACACATGCAAATGTGAATAAACCCAAATCAGTTTGACTTTATCTGATGATTTAATTTTTAAATATATTTATAAACAGTTTGATATTTGCATGAAAATGTTAAAATCATGGCCATGGCCAAAGGTAAATAAACATTTCTGAAAGAATGGGTTGCCCTCAGTAGCTCAGTGAATTCCAGCGTGGGGCTGTGAGGATGTCCTCGCTACTAGATATTCCACAGTCAACTGTCAGTGGTGTTATAATGTAGTGGAAGCGATTAGGGAAGGACAGCAGCTCAGCAACAAAGTGGTAGGCAAAGTTAAATGACAGAGTGGTGTCAGCGGATGCTGAGGTGTATTTGCAGACTTCATGTGGCCTTCAGATTCGCTGAAGAACAGTGTGTAGAGAGCTTCATGGAATGGGTCTAAGCCTTAAATCCCCAAGCACAATGCACAGTGTCAGATGCAGTGGTACTTGTCTGACTGCATTGTGCTGAGTATAAATTTGGTGAAGGTGGGGGATTGTGGTGTGGGTTTGTTTTTCAGGAGTGTGGTTCTGCCCCTTAGTTCCAGTGAAAGAAACTCTTAATGCTTCAGCACACAGAGAGATTCTGGACAATTTCACGCTCCCAACTTTGTGAGAACAGCTTGGGGACGCTCCCTTCCTGTTCCAACACGACTGTGCCCCTGTGCACAAAGCAAGGTCCTTAAAGACATGGAAGAGCGAGTCCTGACCTCAACTCGACAGAACACCTTTGGGGTGAATTGGAGCTGAGACTGTGGGCCAGGCCTTGTCCAACATCAGTGTCTGACCTCACTAATGCACTTCTGGAAGAACGGTTAAAAATTCCCATAAACACTCTCCTAAACCTTGTGGAAAACCTTCCCAGAAAAGTTGAAACTGTTGTAGCGGCAAACGGTGGCACAACATCGTATTAAACCCTATGGATTAATTATGGGATGTCACTCAAGTTCAGAAGCGTGTGAAGGCAGATAAGTGAACTCATTCAGCTGTGTAGTGTTGTAGTATTGAAATGAAAGGAAATCATTTTAAAATATAGGCTCCATCTATTTTCTGTGTCTGACAGATGACAGAAATGCAACAAAGGCTTCCAGTAAATCACACTCACACCCTGCCACAGCCCTAGGTCTACATGAAGCCCAGCCACAACATCCTAACCACGGCGGTATCTAACATCTAACCTGTGTTACCCCCCCCACCCTGCCCCCCACCCCACATCCCCTTCTCAGGCTTCCACATACAGAACTAGCTACTCTCTGACTTAATGCATCTCCATGTTGTAAGTCACCAATATAAGCTCCTCATGACGACAGACTTACATCTACATATCCACGTGTGTAATAAACGTGTTACTCTGTGATGTTAAGATAATTCTTAAGGGTTTTTGGAGCCCTGCCACAGGACAGATAAGAGATCATTTCCCATCTTAACCTCACACACTGGATCCAATTCAAGTTTTGGCTTCGGATATCGTTGGTTGGTAGGGCCCTGTGGTTGAAAGAAACATAAATAAACACTGGATTCGAGGTCTGCTTTGGAAATACGCTCCCAAACAGTGGGTGGAATGTTAAGAGTAACTCAACCCAAAGGGCACAGGGATGTAGACCAGTCACAATAGCATTTTAGTGGTCGTCCCAGAATAACTGCGACAAAGAAACTGATAAATAGATAATATAATAGAATAATAACCTCTTTAAAGAGCACTGAAGAGCAGAGAGACACCAGAGAACATCTGAGAACGGAGCTAAAACACTGGTGACATTCATTCTTACGGAAATAAAAGGCGAATACTGAGCTCAGCAAATATCACTGAGGGAACATCCATATATCGCAGGATGTCGCTAATATAATTATTGTAACAGATCTACAGAGAAGCAGAGTCCGAGACACTCCCAGAGTGCGCATGCCTTAAATTTGTTCCTTCTCACTTCACACCTTTGGGCAGATGTTTCGATGAAGTCGGCATAAAATTGTCTTTAGGCGATAAATGCAATGCAATTAACAAAAAGGTTAAATTTGCTGTCTTTGCAAGGATTTTATGATTCACCCACAGCAACTGTCATTTTACTTTTCGCTTCGCAAGTCAATTCACTTTTGCAAAGTGGAAATTTGATGTCTTGTCATGATATAGATAAATGTGGTTAACACAATCAGCGCGCTGAAAGTACAAGCAAAACTGACAGTTTAGTTCTGTTTCTTAGTTAAAACCAGAAATACATTTACATGAAAAAAAGCCTATATCCAAAGGTTTTTGTACATTTCTTCCAATGAGTGAGTCCTGTTTCCTCATTTGTGTTGTGGAGCAGATTAAAAATGTAAGGTCACAGGGATAAAAGTGTTCCAACATTGAGCTGTGAGGCAGAGGAGTTGCATTTTCTGGACTGACTGGTCTTCGTAACCATGTCTCTGGGATGATCTAGTCATTCAACACCAGCATCTGACCTCACTCACGTTCCTGTAGTTGATTGGCTTCACATTCTCACAGCAATGTTCAAACATCTGGTCTAAATCTTTATCAGAAGACTGTTGTTGACTGATGATATGATGGATGAGGTGTTAGCAGTAGGTTAGCAGCATTACTCCCAGAATTAAAGTATTATTTAAAGACGTTAAGCTAAATATGAGTCAGTGTTACAGTGTTGTAATGTTGCTCAAGATTTAGGTTTTCAGTAGATAAGAGGGAATAGGAAATGGGGGAAAAGCACAGGTTTGCAGTTTTACTGACACCCACTGTAGTATTGACCAAACTTCCGATGAAAATTGCTGATGCGAAATGGCAAAAAAAAAAAGAAGTATGCTTACTATTACATGTATTTTGTAAGCTACTGTACTGGGGCTTTTCATGTATTGTACAGTAGGGGCCATGGTAGTTCACTACAGCCAGGCGATGGTTTATGACACGCTGAAACACAGCTTACAAAGTCATACAAAAAGAGGACGCCCTGTGCTTGAACTGGGAGCCCCCACACGCACAGCGTTTTGAAACGTGTACCACCTAAGAGATGGGTCAAAGTCTGGTGCGAATGCGGTGATGGCCCTTGACGAGAAAAACCTAGCTACCAACCACATCAATGAAGTGAAAAACGAATGGAGTGTGTTTTTTTTTTGTGTACCCACAAATGCTAGATGCAAGGCGTTGGTGAATTGGTGGCCGCTCGTGGCGAAAACGGATGACTTGGCCAAACTTCTGAGATGCCAAAGAGTACGCCAGCACCATCACATGACCAAGATCATGGTTAAAAAACAAGAGCAAGCTGTGTTTCAGAGACAGGAAGCCAAGGCCTGTGCACAAACCTTACAATAACATACATGCAGGGCTTGCATGCTGCAAAACATGTATGTAATGGTACACTGAGGAAGTACGCTTCTTGTTTTTCCTTTTCTCTTTTGTTTTTGCTCTGAGCCAAGAGTCAAATTCGTGCGCTGCATCACGCGCCCGCAAGAACGGCACGGGCAGCCCTAGCACACTAACACGTCTGCAAGCAGCAGATCGTTCCCTCTGCGTCACTGGCGGAGCCTGTGTGAATGGCAGCCTTGACACCCTACACCAGAGGGGTTGGTGAAAAAAAAAAGGAAAGGAAAAAAAATACATAGACGACTTATGAAACTAAAACTGTCGCAGAAAGCGAGGCAGCATGTTACAGTTTGACAAAATATTTTCCTTTAAAGACAGCAAAGATCAAAGAAATTAAGCTACTTAGGGCCCGACGGGGGCTCCCTTTTGACCCAGTAAAAGGTGAAACTCTTATGGTTTCTATTCACAGTCACTGTTCCATATGTGTAACAAGTACATAACCTGAAATGGCTCAAAATAACGTCTGCATCAGCTGAAAAACAAACATATCAACACAAATTAATCAAGGCTCGTGTTCTTTCCACTGCCTTGCTGTCGTACAAGTTCCAGTATTGCACTGTTGCGTTTAATCCACTGCATTCTGACTTCTGTTGAACTGTACGGTGGGGTTACATTGTAGTGCACCGTTAGAGTCAGGTACTGCCGTCTTGTTCACTGCTGTTCTATCATCTCATTTATGAGCACGGTGGGATCCTCTTCTCCAGGACAGTGTCTGCGTAGAAAGCAGGAGCCTGTCGGAAGGTGGGTCGACCGTGTAGAACAGGTCTGAGCGAGTGTGTGACGGCCTGTGTGGTACAGTAGGCTTTAGACCCACACTGGCCCTGACCAGGATATAAATGAATGAATAAATAAATTAATTAAAAACCCAGTCTCACCAAGTTGTTATTTCACAAATTCTAAGCTAATAAATGTATATACACTCCCTGTTAATTTTTAATAATAATATAAATAATAATAATAACACAGTGCATGTAATATGTGTGAATAATTTAACAAACCAACAAACCTTCAAATAATATGAAGTAGGGGTTTAAGAGAGAAGTTTAATCCCTGGCTCTAATCTTTAGATCAGAAGGCTTTCATTTCTCAAACTCAGGTGTGTTCAATTAGAGCAGGAGCAAAACTTTGCAAGATATTCACACCCCTAGAATGTTATGTTCAAATATAGAACAACCGAGGAGGGGTTTTTATGAAGACGTATTTTTTGTTTTTGTACTATTCCTTCAGTGAACAGTGACAGACTCACGGCGCGTGGCTCAACACAGGAAAAGCTTGATGATTATTGGGTGAAGGAAAAGTGCAGTGGGGAGCAGCAGTATCTAAAATGATCAGAGAAGAGTTGACACATAGGGACAACACATAAACCCCCATCTAATTTTCCGACATTACAAAGTAAAACACTTTTCAGAGACATTTTGCGGTTAAAAGGCATGAGTTTGGTACATCTGAACTAAATTGGTCATCACCCGAAACTCTCTGTTGCTTAACAGAAACTATCCTCTCTATGGTCTGAAATATGGGACTTCACTCAAGACGATAAGGTTTATGCAAAACCTGTGGGTGAAAAGAAAAAAGGAAAAATGAAAGTACAAATCACAGTCTGACAGCTAAAGTAAGACAGTTTTATGTTTTACAGACTTAATAGTGACAAAGTAAACGAGTACGTGACAGGTGATGGTGATCAGTGTGAATGAAATCTAGGTTTCTTAATATAACACTTTAGTCACAAGTGTAAATACGGAGGGAAATGTTTCACAACAGGCCATGCACATGTTGAAATATCTTAACGTATTGTCGATGACAAAAACAAAAACAAAAAACAAACAAAAATTCAGTAGTTTTACAGGAGAAGGTAAAAACCTTACACATTCCTATTGCTCCATTCATGTTGTAATTTTCACACAATGGTGGTTAGCTGCGGTGTTCAGTGATGAACGGACTAAATATAGACAAGAATGAACAACAGTGATGTCTTTCTTTGGACAACAATGTCTTTCCACAACTCATAAGAGTTCATTATGTAAAAACACAAGATATTTTTAACCCATAACCACAAATTTCAACACAGTCCTATTCATAAGCACATGTATGTCTGTGACTAACCTTCGGCAGTGCACCAAATGTTTGACAATGTTTCTATCCACACCTCATAAGGAAGTTCAACACTCAAATTCTAACCGTATTCTTCTGATAATGCAGTCCGCGTACAAAATGTGCAGCGTACAAATGTGTACAAAGGCATTCCGAATGCAAACTGCAGAAGTTTGCAAATTTACTTCTCTAAAGATAACCATCTCTAAACATGCCTCATAATGAAAGTATATTTTGTGCTCAGCCAACGGAGGCCTAAGAAAGCATTACTGGCCTTGCACTCTCTCTGCATAGGTCTGATGTGCCCCCTATTCCCACTCAGTAACAGCGCGGTGCCATTCGGAGTGGGCGTCTGTCAGCTGATGTGACACATGTAGGTGGTCAATGTTTTTTCTTCGGTGCGTGCGACAGTCCGTTGAGGTTGCATTAGTGGCAGCGTGAAAAGAGGCTGTGGTTGATAATCACATGTCTCAGAGGAAGCATGTGCCTGTCCTCACCCTTCCAGTTTTTGTGGCATTATTCGTGGTGGGTTTTAGCTAGCAGCTAAATGACATGACTAATGACGGTGGGTAAAATGATTCCAAATCGAGTTCTGAGTGATTTGTTTACAGTAAAGTACTTAATACCTTTTTTTTTTAAATATGACACCAGTGTGAGGCTGTTGTACATTTTACTATTAAACTTCCCAAAATCTCATCAAGTTGATGCATGAAATACTCTGAGTGACACATTTTGAAAATAGAAGAACATAGAAGAAGTGATATCTTTTTATAAACGCCATTTACATTTTGCTTTGTGTGCATTGACAAATAAGGAGCAGGGCCGTTCTCGGCGGCCGATTCCCGTAAGCAGTCTCAAAACTGCAAGGCGGCAATGCTTAAGAGATACTGACAAAAGACAAGGTGTCAAATAGAGACACTCATTACAGTTCTGTTTTATAGATTTGATAGATTCTTTGAGAGTGGAAACTCGAAAATGACAATATTTCGTTTTGAGATAATTCTAAAAAACATAAGCTTTCTTAATTTTTTTAAACTTTGAAAACCACATCACACTCAGGATTGAGGTCAAGCGAATTGACTCAAAGGAGGGCAAGTAATACATATCGACAACACACTCAGTGTCAGATGACGTGTTTTTGTAAGACATTCATGTAGGAGTCCAGTTCCAAAGAAGTCAGCTCAGAGCTTTGTCAACAAGCCACCCTCTGCTCTCTCTCTCTCTTTCTCTCTCTCTCTCTCTCTCTCTCTCTCTCTCTCTCTCTCTCTCTCTCTCTCTCTCTCTCTCTCTCTCACTCACTCTCCAATGCGAGTTCTCGAGGAAAATCCTCGAAAGGCACTTGAACATGTAAAGCCACAGCATCCGTCACAAGAATATCATCCTGAGTTGTCGATGAATGTGTCGTTGAAAAGAAAATTAAAACTTGGGTAGTTTCAACCTCTGTTTCCCTGACCATCTGTGGTGTCACCTGACAGTAAACAAAAAAGAAGTTTCATCTCCTCCCGTTAACCTTGCGACTCATTGCATTCTTAAGAAGCGTATTACTAAACATCAGCATAAGGCTATGAATGAACTGAGGACACATGGGATCAGAATAGAAACCGCTGTGTTATCTGTCACATCCTCAATACAGGTAATCACGTAGAGGTTATGGCAATAAAAATAGCTCTGTACATATTTTCCCATTATCTCTTGTATAATAAATATAATGAGCAATAAAACGCAGAGAGTCTTCCGAGAATATTGTGTGCAATTTTAAAAAAAATACTTTGGCTTGCATTTAAAGTACATTGTTGCATTATTTTGTTGGGATGTTGTGTGAAACATAAATAAAAGCAAAATACGATGATTTGCAAAGCCTTTTCAACCTTTATTCAACTGAATATACCACAAAGACAAGACATTTAATGTTCAAATGGATAAACTTTTTGCAAATATTCACTCATTTTGAATTTGAGGCCTGCAACACGTTCCAGAAGAGTTGGGACAGGGGCAACAAAAGACACAGAAAAAACACCCGTTTGGAACATTCCACATGTGAACAGGTAAATTGGAAACAGGTGAGTGTCATGGTTAGGTTTAAAGGGAGAATCACTGAAGGGCTCAATCATTCACAAGCAAGGATGGGGCAAGGTTTACCACTTTGTGAACAACTGCAAATCATCCAGCAGTTTAAGAAGGGGATTTCATCATCTACAGCCCATAATATCGTCAAATGTTTCAGAGAATCTAGAGAAAGCTCTGCAAGTAAGCGGCAAGGCCGAAAACTTTGATCCCTCGGGTGGCACTGCATCAAAAGCCGACATCATTCTGTAACTGATATTACCACATATGGGCTCAGGAACATTTCAGAAAACCATCGACAGTGAACACAATTCGTTGCCCCATCTACAAGAGCAAGTTAAAACTCTAGCAGGCAAAGCAAAAGCCACATATCAACGACACCCATAAATGCTGAATGCTTCTCTGGGCCTGAGCTTATCTGAGATGGACTGACGCAAAGTGGAAAAGTGTCCTGTGAGAAAAGAGTCCAAATTTTAAATTGGTTTTGGAAATCATGGAGGTCGGGTCCTCTGGGCCAAAGAGGAAAAGGACTGTCCGGATTGTTATCAGCACAAAGTTCAAAAGCCTGCATCTCTAATGGTATGGGGGTGTGTTAGTGCAACCTTGTTAGGGTAACTTGCACATCTGTGATGGCACCGTTAATTCTGAATGGTACATACAGGTTTTGGAGCAACATATGTTACCATCTAAGCAACGTCTTTTTCAAAGAATTCCACCTACAAAGCTTCAATTAGTGTCCTCAGTTCCCAAACACTTACTGAGTGTTGTTAAAAGGAAAGGTGATATAACACAGTGGTGAACATGACCCTGTCCCAACTCTTTTGGAACATGTTGCAGGCCTCAAATTCAAAATGAGTGAATATTTGCAAAAAGCCGTAAAGTTTATCCGTTTTACATTAAACGTCTTGTCTTTGTAGTGTATTCAATTGAGCGTAGGTTGAAAAGGATTTGCAAATCATCGTATTCTGTTTTTATTTATGTTTTACACAACGTCCCAACTTCATTGTTTGTTCTAGTGGTAGTTTTACCAAGATTTTATGTTTATAGACATATATTTGGGACAACTGTCACCTAGAGAATGGGTTTCGAGCAGGAATTTAATCCCCTGGATATGCACAAATAGAAATAGGGGAAACAAGTTCCACTCCCTCAATATCCATAGCTGATGTGCCCTTGAGCAAAGCACCTAACTCACAAATTCCGATGTACTGCTGAACAATAACAATAAAGACAAGTTTCACATTGCCTCATACACTTTCATGCTTGTCCTTCTTGGGAAGTTCATCTGAATCTTTCAACTTTACACTTATTATTACACTTTTGACGATGCTGCTGTTAGAGGAGTCTGTGCAGAAAAGTTAATGCAATGAGAGATTCTCCACACAGACTGAAAAGGAAGTGCTGTTCTTGTGTGAAGATTAGTGACTACTGTGAGTGTACTACGAACCCTGTTCAAAGCAATTAACTGGATTGAGTGATTCTATTCAGTCAATTCTAGTCAGTCAATTAAACGATTCATTTCAACAATTTCTTCTTTTTGAGTTTGTGAAATTTTAAAATTCCAACTGAGCAGAGTCCTGTTTGTGGCTTTAAGTAAAACAGCTGAATATGAGAGATGTAACTGAACTTGAAGTGTTATGAGTTTATGGGGCATGGCGTCTGAAGTCACAGACGTGGGACCAGAGCAGCAGTGTTCAGTCGAGACGGCGGATGGCCTGGGGTTCACTGCTGTAGGTGAATTTGGACAGGTTCATGTGTTTATCTCAGTGTAAGGGGCAGTGGCGTAACATCACTGTCACATAGCTCCAGAGTCCTGGGGTCTTGGGTTCAAGCCCCACATCAGGTCACTGCACTGAGGAGTTTGGTGTGTTCCTCCACACTGCAGGACTGGCTGTGCAGGAGGGTCCATAAGTGTGTGTGGTGCCCTGGGTTGGACTGGTGACTTGGCACAGACAATGAACGGATTTACTGTTAGATTTTTGATTTGTATTTAGGGAAACAGATATATATTCTGCACTTATTCAGGTTTACAATCTGTGCTTATTGCATCAAATTATTCATTCATTCATTGTCTGTAGGCGCTTATCCAGTTCAGGGTCACGGTGGGTTAGGAGCCCACCCTGAACCACTGGGAACACACCCTGGAGGGGGCTGCACCAAATCAGATCAAATCAAATTTTAGTTGTAAAGCAGCTTTACAGAATTCCAGTATTCAGAACAACACTTACTGGTCAGGCTTTGCTCTTCTCACCACTTTCAGTGTAAGTAAATGGCAAACCACAACTGATCCTCTTAGTTTTAAGTGGGAGTTTTGGCTCCGTCAGCCAGGGTCACACGGTGCATGACGGGTCCGGCTTGTCTGATCGGGGGAGAAGGGTATCTCTGCAGGCTCCTGGTGATAGACAGGTCTCTCTGGCCAATCAGCACTCTGTAGGATTTACACATCACAATTTAGTACTTACTCTGCACGGGTGGAACCTGGAGTGAGCAGGGACTAAAAAGTACCCGGTTCCAGGACCAGATTTGTCCAGTGGAAAAGCAAAAGAGCCGAGTCGAGTTGAGTCCAGTGGAAAAGCGCCATTAGTCTTTATTTTGCCTGTAATTTCTCTCCCCTTTCTTCTCTCTCCTGTACAGATCACATCACAATTATCATTGAGCTTTTGGGGGAAAGTCCCCAAAGTAATAAATAGAAAATAAAATTAGATATGTTCTATTTCCTGGTCACACAATGTATACTGTGCGAAAGTTTCAGGCCTTAATGACACCTGCTAATGAATTCATTGCCGGTGTATGTAAGTCTGCATGTCCACATGAAATCGTTCAGGTTTTTGCTAAATCTGACATAAGGATTCACGCCTAGTGAGGCTCCAATACTGAGAGTGCTCTCTTCAGTTTTTCTGATGCTCACATTTAGACTGAAATGTGCTTTTACAAGAGCACTACTACCGACAAAGCTGGTTTGATTCAGAAGCCCTGGTACAAAAGGCAGCTTCTATAGTCACATATTAGGCAGACGTTAAAATTCTTACATAAACAGTAGCAAGGGTGTTCTTAAAAAATGGAATCCAACTTAGCTAGTCCCGTGTGACCTACTTAGACAAGGGGCTGAATCTGCAATGACACAAGCACAAGGGTATTTTGTGTGAGGAGGTGGGTTCGGACTTGAAACCTGGAAATGATCCTTGTGCTCACAGTAACAACAGAGGTTCAATTTTGCATTTCTCTTTCTTTGAAACTGCAGCTGAATCTTACAGCCTTTCATTAATTTGTACGTCTCAGTACATGACAGTTATGATGCTACTGGTAGAGGTCTCTCAATGCAGAAGAGACCAGCTCAAGACAGCCTCCATATTAACAACGTAATTAAACTTAGGTACACTAGGACCTGGGGGAGCCGCTGCTGTTAACACATGTCCCTTTGACCCCGTTGGCTATTGGTCTGTATTGCTTTCTTGACAGAAAGTGCGCAGGACACCCCTCGTTGGTCAGTGACACAGGACGCTGTCGGCTGGATGTTTTTGGTCGGTGGACTGTTCTCAGTCCAGACACTGAGGGGTTTAAAAACTCCAGCAGCACTGCTGTGTCTGATCCACTCTACACCAGCACAAAACACACTAACACACCACCACCACGTCAGTGTAACTGCAGCGCTGAGAATGATGCACCACCACATCACACCTGCTCTGTGGGGGTCCTGAGCGCTGAGGAACAGAGTGAAAGGGTATAACAAAGTACACAGAGCAACAGGCAGCCTCCAGTTTGTAACTGTAGAACCACACAGTTCCCACGGCCGTCACAGCAGAAACAAACGAGTTTCAGATGTCAACAGACAAAGCTGGAAGTATATAGAAGTAGTAATGTGACCAGTGTGCACTGAATAACGATAAAGACTCTGTAGATCAGTAGGAAAGTGTAATTGTCTACTCTATTAGACACAAGCTGATTAAAATATATGTATATTGTATAAATAATCCCTCACTTTTGGCCACATCATGTAAACAAATAAACATAATACATAGATTACTTCATAAACGTATTAATAAGTTTGAATTACATCTCTTCCCAGCAGTCAGTGCTGGAACAAACCTAGACACTCTCAGGCACAAAAATAAAATACATAAAATCTATGATGGTGGGTAGTTAATTTATCCATTCGACTGTATTTTATTTATTTTCATTTATTAAAGCAAAACAATACATAAATAAATCCTCTCAATCTATGAGTGAGCAAACATCAGCAGTGATGACACAGACATGAGAATATTTCACTGCCAGTAAGCCTTGCCCACCACCCCACAGGAAACAAGTGAGGAATTCTTAGAAAATGGGGTATAAAAACAGAACCAGAGGGACTCCTCTACACTTCTCCCTCAGGGGTTTGGCTGAATCTTACGAAAGACTTCGACATCGAGGATGCACTTCTTCGGGTTCCTCTTGTGCTCTCTTCTGGCGATGCTGCTGGCGGAGTACTCTCAGTGCAGAACTATCCACTGCAAGGACAACTGCTGCTCTTTTGTGGAGGACTACCCACTCAGACTGAAAAACCTGCCCTCCTCATATGATGACATATGATGAGATAAGAGACCTCTACGTGAGTACTACTTTGATATGAATACATACGGCTTATTGTGCTTTCTGAGCAGTGATGAAGACTGAGACGTCTGAAGAAGGCAAAAGATTCTAGGTAATTTGCTTTTAAAACAAACTGGAACCGTATAAATTATTAGCATCGTGGTTGAAGTCGGTGGAAGAGAGTCTTTAGAAATGTCAGAAAACCCTCACAAGAGTGCAGAAATATTTAGTACTGCTACAAAATCCACACTACTCTAACTACAACAACATGCACACTAGGCCACTCCTGTGACAACTAACACTGCCAAATCTACACTACCCACCTTCCACTACCTGTGTGTTCAGTAGCAGCTCAGACCACTGTGCACTGAATAAAGATAAAGACTGATCTGTAGGAAAGTGTAAATGTCAGTAAGTCGTCACTAGGAAAAGGAAACACCAATCAATTAATCGCACGATTAAAAATCAGATAGACCTCACAGGAGTGCAGAAATGTTGATTTTGCAGTTTCTCTCCCGTTTTGGTTCGTTCTTTAATATTTCAAAGAGGCATGAGACATGAGCTTTCTTTATTCTACCTACTGCAGGAGACCAAGGACGAGCTGGAGGTGGTGGTTATAAACAAGACGGTCCTTTGAGAACTCGAGGATGCACTTCTTCACGTCCCCCTTCTTTTCTCTTCTGTCAGTGCTGCTGGTGGAGGTCTCTGAGCGCTTGACAGTTCTCAGGATGCTGCTGCCGTAGGAGATTTAAATGAAGGAACTGAGGAGACACATTCGCTAGTCCGTGGTTTGTGTGTTGTAGACAAAGATGGTGTAATGAGACCTGTTTTTCAAAAGTTATTTTCAGCTTTGCATAGTCGCCATTATAAGGATAACATTTTTAACAGCGGTGATATGGGACTGTGAACATGGAAACGGGAAAGGAAATATTCAAAGGAAATTAAGAAAATTATGAAAATAATAAACAGAAATAATGAAAGGGCAATGTTTAAAAACCTATTTAATTAAATGGACTCCCATTAAAGAGCTGTTAGACCCCTGAGGACTGAAAAAAACATACTGTATGAATGTGTAGGAACGTGTAACTGTTAATATGCCATTGCTCGGAGAAGGAAATCATGCAAATCCATAATATCATATGTAGCTCTCATGCTTCTGTGTTATTTTCTGTTATTTATTTATTCAAATTAAAAACTTAATTCTGACTGAACATTTATTTTAAAGCACTGCTCATAAAACAAAGCTGCTGGTGGAGGACTCAGAAGAAGAGTCAAATGCATTGAAAGCTGCTGCTCTTTAGTGGAGAGTTTCCCACAGACTGAAAAGGAAATGATCAGTTTATGTGAAGATTAGAGACGACTGTGTGTACTACCCCCTAAACTGCTCTTATCACGTGTGGTGATTTGGCTTTGTTCTTCTCACCACTTTCAGTGCAAATAAAGCCTAATCCCAGCCAGCTGATGTTCTCCAAGCACTTCACAGGGTTACAAACCCATGTTCTGCAAAGACTTGATGGAAGAGATTTAACAGGCATTATCCTCCAGGTAAAAGAAACCTCTCCAAAGAATAGCTTTGGCTACACATTACAAGAAAACTGAATTAAAATCAAGCCTGGGAAAGAAAGTACCAGACTTCCAAAAGCATCCCTGGGCCAGAAAATATATAGAAGTCTTGGCATCACTCAAAGGCACATGTCCTCCTTTATGTTCAGCAGATTACAGTAATCTAGACCGGAGCCCTAAACCCTAAATGAGGTTTCTCACCTCGACGTATCTCTGAGGTAGGGGGAAGACTCATTTGCATCATGGGTTGGGCGACATCACTCGACTCACAGGGTTCATGTGTGAAGTAATCTGCATTATCACTATATCACGGAACACCATGTTATTCACACTCTCCCTGTTTACCAGGCTCTACCCATTTTCTGTGAAATTACTTTGGCTTGAGAAGAATAAATTAAATGGGCTTATATTTGACAAGGAAACATATTTGAATTTAATGATGAGTCACGGTCCAATAACCGTCACATAAAGACACACACTGATCACCCGTAACATTACAACAACCTTGTTTCTACACTCGTTGTCGGTGTTATCCGCTCCGCTGACCACAGACTTGAATTTTATAGTTTTTAATTTTAGATTGTAGTCCTGTCTGTTGCACTGCATACTTTATTAACCCCCTTTTACCCAGTTCTCAGTGTTAAGGGTGATAAGTGTGTGTGTGTGTGTGTGTGTGTGTGTATATATATATATATATATATATATATATAATTACACACACATTGATTATCTATGTTTCATCACTCACTCTCAGTTTTGACTACAAGTTGCATTCTTCACACGCTTCAGAACTTGAGTAACATCCCATAATTAATCCATAGGGTTTAATATGATGTTGTCCCACGTTTTGATGCTACAACAGTTTCAACTTTTCTGGGAAGGTTTTCCACAAGGTTTAGGAGAGTGTTTATGGGAATTTTTAACCGTTCTTCCAGAAGTGCATTAATGAGGTCAGACGCTGATGTTGGACGAGGCCTGGCTCACAGTCTCCGCTCCAATTCACCCCAAAGGTGTTCTGTCGAGTTGAGGTCAGGACTCGCTCCTCCATGTCTTTACGGACCTTGCTTTGTGCACAGGGGCACAGTCGTGTTGGAACAGGAAGGGGCTGTCCCCAAGCTGTTCTCACAAGGTTGGGAGCATGAAATTGTCCAAAATCTCTCTGTGTGCTGAAGCATTAAGAGTTTCTTTCACTGGAACTAAGGGGCAGAACCACACTCCTGAAAAACAAACCCACTGTGATTGACCCATGTCTCCACTGCGCTAGAATCCTCTTGGTGATATAAGGCTAGGAAACATTCCACGAAGCACCTCAGCATCCACTGACACCACTCTGTTATTTTACATGGTCTACCACTTTGTGGCCGAGTTGCTGTCGTTCCCAGTTGCTTCCACTTTGTTATAATACCACTGACAGCTGACTGTGGAATGTTTATTAGTGAGGAAATTTCACTTCTGAACTAGGTGCACATCCTCTCATGGTCCGACACTGGAGCTTTAAAGCTTCTTTTATGTATTTAAAATTTTCAGGCAATGTAAATGTTCTATCATTTTTTTTCCTTCTTTATGTTATCTACTGCCAGAGACCAACAACAAGCTGGAGGTGGCACTAATAAACAAGAGAAACTTGAGAATTTCAAAGTGAGTAAAACAGACTAAGATCACTTCTACTGCTACAAATTACTAATGTGACTACAACAACAACCACACTAAGCCACTCCTGTAACTACTGCTACTACTACTCCTGTGAAAACTAACACTACCAAATCTACACTAACCTCCCACCACTACTTGTGTGTTCAGTAGTAGCTCAGATCACTGAGCACTGACTAAAGATAAAGACTCTGTAGATCTATAGGAAAGTGTAAATATCAGGAAATCATCACTGGGAAAATGAAAATCCAGAAAAAGAATGAATGCAAATCCACAATATCACATTTAGTCACTATGCTTCTGTGTCATTGTCTGTTAAAGTTGTGACTGAATTTATTTTTGAAAATATCATTAGTGTATTAATCTCACAGGCTGCATACATTTTTCCCAAATCAGCATATAAATAATAACAATTTAAATAATTAATTATGATGTATCAATCAATTAATAAACCTTTTAATAAGTCAGAAATTTAATAGAGATTTAAGAGATGTATTTCTCTTACTGTCAGTCAGCATTGAAACTAATCTGAACAGTTTTATTTGTGCTGTCCAACTTGTGATTTTTTTTAATGAAAAAAATTGTAAAGGAAATCTTTGGAGGGAGGTTAAAATCTGATATCAGCATTCTAGATAACAGCCTACAAGAGATAAAAATATCAGCTGATGTGTAATCCATACATTAATAAAACCTTTCCATTTATGTAATATAAGAAAAAAATCCTGTCAATCTATGAGTGAGCAAATAGCAAACATCAGCAGTGATGACATAGACATATTGAGAATATTTCACTGCCAGTAAGCCTTGCCCACCACCCCACAGGAAATAAGTGAGGAATTTTTAGAAAATGGGGTATAAAAACAGCAACACCAGAGGGACTCCTCTACACTTCTTCTCCCTCGGGGGTTTGGCTGAATCTTACATAAGGGTTAATCTTACGAAAGACTTCGACGTCGAGGATGCACTTCTTCAGGTTCCTCTTGTGTTCTCTTCTGACGATGCTGCTGGCGGAGTACTCTCAGTGCATAGCAATCCCCTGCAAGGACAACTGCTGCTCTTTTGTGGAGGGCTTCCCACTCAGACTGAAAAACCTGCGCTCCTCATATGATGAGATAAGAGACTACTATGTGAGTACTACAACCTACTTTGATCTGAATATATATCAGTGCTTTTTGAGCAAAAAAAGTTCTAAATCATTTGCTCTTAAAACAAACTGGAAATGTATTCATTATTAGCATCATTGTAGAAGTCTGGAACCTTTAGAAGAGAGCTGAAATGGCATTATTTACTTTTTTTAGTGAGTTTAACACACACTAGTTTTCATGTATTAACAACAAAATTAAAAGTCAGAAAGCGTTCAGAAATGTTGATTTTGTGCAAAAAAACAGCTAATTCTTTTAAGCTTCTTTAACAATTTCAGTCAAATGTAAAGGATCATTTGTGCTTGTTTATTTTTTTTAAATATTTAATAGAGGCATGAGACATGAGCTTTCTTTATTTTATCTACTGCAGGAGACCAACGACGAGCTGGAGGTTGCACTAATAAACAAGACAGTCCTTGAGAATTTCAAAGTGAGTAAAACAGACTAAGATCACTTCTACTGCTACAAAACCCACACTAATGTAACTACAACAACAACAGCCACCACACTAAGCCACTCCTGCTAAAAAACACGACTCCTGAGACAACTAACACTACAAAATCTACACTTCTCTCCTACCTGTACCTGTGTGTTCAGTAGTAGTAGTTGTTTTCATGATTCAACTGATAGTATTCACACTAGCACTCATTCCTACAACTGCAGCTTTCTTCCCCGGCTACACATTTGCTTCGTAATAACTAAAAAAACTCATCATATCGAAACTGAAGGTTGAATCTAACGCATAACGCTTGTTTTCACACAAGTCAAAAGTGGGGGAAAATCGCCTACGGGCGCTGAAGGCTGGCTGCCGACTGATTTTGTTGGTCTCTTTTCTTTTCTAGAGTCCTTACGGGTGCCATGTCTTTGACGAAGTGCTGCATTTTTACCTGGGGACTGTTTTGCCTACGGCCGTTACAGAAGAAACGAAACGGTTTCAGACGTCAATAGACAACATTGGAAACATCTTCCAGGCGCTCAAGAAGGATATGATTAAATGTGTAAGTGTAAATTCCTTGGTTTATCTATCGGTGTGAGGACGTTTTGTGTTGTTTGAATTAGGATTTATTCATATGCGAAAACGTTCCTGTTGTCAAAAACATGTCGGTTACTTCGAAAACGGCAGGTGCACTTCGGGTTTAGTCAGTGTTCCTCATGAATGGACCGACAGAAACGTCCCCACAACGACGGTGAATGTAATGGCTTTAGAGTAACGTACGTTAAACGTCGCGTTCACCTGTAAACGGACCACCGTACTGCAGGCACTGCTTGTGTTCATGGACAGCAACGACATGTCCAAGACACAAGATTTCCTCACAGCCTGTGAGAAATGATGAACAGCCTCAGGGTGGTCAAGGGCTGATCGTGTGGTGAAAACGCCAAAACTACAAAGTTGGGCTTGTTGTGTTTTCCAAGACCCAGAAGTGTAAAATTTTGTTCGTCACTGATTCGTCGCGCTCATAGCACAGAGCTATTAGTCACACAAACAGTTCCTCGACATCATGAGTCAACTTCTGTTTATACATTTGTGGCCAAAGTGGTCAAGTCGTCGTGTGTAGCACCAAACTCCTTATCCTTTTCCTTACGTGCATTCCACACTCATCAGTGAAAGAGGACGTAGGACTTTACAAGGTTGCTAGGAGATCAAATAACCAGCGGCCATGTTTATAGCAAGTGTGTAAATGCTAATATTCCATTAGCCTGCCAATTTAGGCCACTATGTACAGAGGTTTCTGTAGTTACTTGTGGATATGACACTAGGGTTAACCCTCAAATTACTTCCTTCTTCCTTTATAGTGTGCTATGTAGGTTATGAAATTCTGGCTTACACACAAACAGTTCACTATTTGTCCACACTGGAAGTGTAAGAGTGTGGCTGCAGCTCAGATATCCATTTGCTAATTCAACATAATATTCAAGTTTTCAGTTTAGTGTAGATGGCACATTAATTAGAAAACACAATCGTGGAAGTATTTCTTTTATATAAAGAGTTACTGCAAATTGCAGACCCTGTGAAATGCTAGCATGATTAATAACCGATACATAGCATAGCATGGACACAATTGCCTTTGAATATCTATTTTGGGTTTAGCATTTTATCTTCCATGTCTACATTTTATCTTGTGGGACTGTTGTCCAAACTTGTTACAGAGACAGGGTAAACTTTCAAAGATGAACTCCATGCTGTATCCAATTAAAACTGACTCTTAGGCCCAATACAGACAAATAATTCTGAATTCCTTCTGTTACAGCGGAGATACTTCAAGTGCCAGAAGCCTTTTGAAATTGCCAGCATCAAGAAGTCCTACAATGATGTAAGTGTCAATATCAAGTGAACATATACAATACAGTCTCTCAAGATTTCATTAAGTTAGTGGTCAACAGATAGTTATTACCCAAAGATATAACAGTGATCAACGAAGAGGTGCATCTGAAGTGTGTAGGCCATGAGTTAATGATTTCTTTCCTTCTTTTTGGCTTTAGATGAAGGAGAAAGGGCTGTACAAAGCCATGGGAGAGCTGGATTTGTTGTTCAACTATATTGAAGAATATCTGGCATCAAAGCGTCAAAAACAGTGACTACAGACAATGAACCCCTTGGATATCCTGAAAGCCCTGTTTAAATGGATAGGTGCCGACAACAGAACATGGAAAACAATCTCTGCTGGACACTGTACAAATATCTATATTATATTTGACCTTTTTATGCTGTTTATTCCAGTACTGCTGCCACACTACTTAATATTTTGCACTGAGCTTAATATTTTTCTAGAGCCACAATCTAGAAAAGTTCTTGATAAGATAATGTTCTGCAGAGAACCCAACATATTAAGTCATATTGACCAAGAGTATGCTCAAGTAGTTGCTTTTTGCAATTTGGATCAACTGCAGTGTGAAATTGTATTTCTAAGTTAATATTTATTTTAATTTACAGATCCAACTGTTTATTTATATTTGTATATCTGCAAATGCTTATTAAAAAAACTGAAAATTCATGGAGATGGTTTCTATGTCATCTTATTATTATAACTGGGTTTTGGTTTTGGTTTTAACAAAACTGCAAGCTACACCATATGGACAAATGTTTCACAATTTCTTCTGAAATGAAGGGTACTAATTATGCAATAACTGACTACACTTATCTGTAAAGACTACACCAAGATGAAGGGTATTTACAACTATTTTTGGGATAATTCTCAGTGGTGTACGTGCATTATTGACCTTTCATGATGCTGTTGGATGATTATTTTTGGATCTAAAGCACCACCCACCATCATGCCCAAAGCAGTGGATAGTCCTGATTGCAGATCCACTGCTACATGGGGTGGCATTACACTGCTCTGGCAGACACATGGTACTGGACAAGGTTAGGCTTCCACAAAGCATCACATTTCATGTTGCTAGAACGTAGTTTGATGTATAACGCATATCACAGGTCTCTCACAGAAACAGTTACAAATGCAACAAAGTGAGAAAAGAGCACAATAGGTTTCATTGTAGATTTATCCTTGTGACTACATTAGGGTGTGTCAAAGCTTGAATGAATGCAGTGTTAAAGAATGACTCTTCTAACCTCAGAAGTGACCTAAATAGGACAATTTCCAGCAATTGCGCTGTCACCTCTTTACAGTAAACTCATGCAGCATGCCTCACTTCACAGACTGTATAAGAAAGCAAACCTCTAACTGCCGTACTGCTCTAGCACATCGCTCATTGTGTCAGCGAAAAAACACAGAGCCAGTTTCAGTTCTGAGAGTGCTGAGTAAAGCTTAAAAATGTTGGTTAGCGCTACACTGAAGCTGTGGAAATCGAAAGCTCTTGCATATAATAAAGCGCCATTACAGCAGTGCTGGTTCCTTTAGGTTGATCAGGGCCTAAGTGCAGTAGCCTAGCTAATTGTGGCTTACCTAGAACTGAGCTGGTGGGTTTCTTCAGAAGCTCTTACAGGGAAGAAAGCAGACGTACTGGAAGGATTTGCATTAGTGATATCCATGGTATATATACACACAGACACACATATATACGTGATAATAAATGGTAGGATAGTCACAAACACTGAGTGCTAATTTTCACCTCCTTCAAGCCCATGTCATAATCTCTTCACAGTTACAGGCATCTACTTCTTTGTCTATTATCATTCAGAGGAAAAGATAAAAATTAAAGTTCACATTTATGGATCAGGAAAGATTTGTCCATGTCCTGGGGAGATGGTTTCTCCTCTGAAAACACACACACACTCACACTAATCACCAAACCAAAACACAATCACAGAACAATATTAGCCCTTAATAATAAATAATAATAAATAATACCCAATGAAATGGCAGTAATGCTAAAAAACACATTCCTAGTGGTACATCGCTACATATTATTAGGGAGACACAATCTATGCTCAAAGTCTCATGAATCTGAAAGGAAGTTATAACCAGTCATATTCAGTTATCTCTATATAATTCAGTTTTTCATTTTTATTTACAAACGCTTAGGCCCTACTCCCAATTCCCCTTTTCTGTGTAGTTTACTTACATGCAGTGCATAGAACAGCCGTTCCAGGCCACAGCTCTGTACAAAGTCTTCCAAGAATGGAAGAAGGCGTTTTTTTTTGTCAAAACTTAGATATAACTTATGCAGATACACTAGATTTTTTTATAACATTTTTGTTTTGTGTTTTAATCATCAGTAGTTAGAAGTTTAAAAAGCAGTGTTTTGGATGTTTAATTAATGTACAGTGCAGTACAAGTTATAATGCAGCAAAGTGTGTCCTCAGTTGGAGAAAGGTGGGAACACACCCTGGAGGGGCGGGTGAGGGGCAGTCCTTCACAGGGCGACATACACTCACAAATTCACTTCACTCACACACTCACAGCTACCGACACTTTTGAGTCTCCAGACAACCTACAAAAGTATGTTTATGGGAGGAAACCGGAGCACACCACACTCCTCACAGACAGTCACCGGAGGAAACCCACGCAGACACAGGGAGAACACACCACACTCCTCACAGACAGTCACCCGGAGTAAACCCACGCAGACACAGGGAGAACACACCACACTCCTCACAGACAGTCACCCGGAGGAAACCCACGCAGACACGGGGAGAACTCACCACACTCCTCACAGTCACCCGGAGGAAACCCACACAGACACAGGGAGAACACACCACACTCCTCACAGACATTCACCCGGAGTAAACCCACGCAGACACAGGGAGAACACACCACACTCCTCACAGACAGTCACCCGGAGGAAACCCACGCAGACAGACGGAGAACACACCACACTCCTCACAGTCACCCGGAGGAAACCCACGCAGACACAGGGAGAACACACCACACTCTTCACAGACATTCACCCGGAGGAAACCCACGCAGACACAGGGAGAACACACCACACTCCTCACAGACAGTCACCCGGAGGAAACCCACGCAGACACAGGGAGAGCACACCACACTCTTCACAGTCACCCGGAGGAAACCCACACAGACACAGGGAGAACACACCACACTCCTCACGGACAGTCACCCGGAGGAAACCCATGCAGACACAGAGAGACACACCAATGAATATGAGCAAAAGTAAAAATATTTTTTGTATTTTATATAAAGCACATTATTAATTCAATTTCAGATATTTGGAAACTTGAGGATTTGTTCAGCTCAGTTCAGCTGAACGTGGTTCTGCACAACATTTTAAAATCAAAACAACTCGGTGAACAATTATATAACTGTACTATATTAATACAATAACAATTGCAATGGGGATGTCTACAATTGTAGGCAAATGCTGTTCTCTCTGGTTTGTTTACATTAAGAAGCTCCACATCTTTTAAGGAAGAATGGTATGTTCTCTATGTTGTCTAAAATACCCCAGTTGTAATTTATTAGCGCAGAGAGAGAGAGAGAGAGAGAGAGAGAGAGAGAGAAAGCCTAGCATACCAGACCTAGACACATTTTTTTTTCTTACCCATTCATCGACACTGGGGCTCCGTAAACGCATTTGACTGGTTTTGAGCACAGAACCTGGAGAGCAGCAAGTGGAAAGGGAGTTTTATAAAGTGTTTTTTGATTAAAATCATGAATAAAACCTTAAGACCTTCTGGCTCCGGGAACAGTTCTGCACCTGAACTTTAAACGACAGCGGAGCAAACAACACGTGAAGAAACCGAGAGGAATAAAATAATTTCAGAAACTGCAACAGCATGGTTCTAAGTATCTTGGAGATACACAGATAGTGATCTTTCTGAGTAGATGGACCAAACTTCGAATGAACAAACACCATTAACAGAAAATGGGGTAGCGCTTAGTGTCTTATTCCACAGGTTCATTTTTGGATTTCCAGTACAAAAGGATTTCAGAATCCCAAAAATGCAGCCGTGTGCAGATATCGGGGCCCAATTATATTATGCCTCTCTGCACCTTCGTCCAATGTAAACTGCCTTTGTTTCAAAGTTGAAATGCTCCATTGATTTTTTTATTCTGAGCATTGTACGTGTTCTAACACCACACTGATAGGAATCTTTAAGACGTTACAGAGTACAATCAGCAAGAAAAATATTACGACCGTCCTTGTATTTTCATTTTAATGTCTGTGACCCAAAGTGGGAAATAAACTGTAAACCACAGTTGTGCTGAGGTCCCAGAGGAACAACTACACTTACATTAACTTATGTATGTTTAGTATACTTCCATGCACTTATAAATAATTTATTAACTGTGCTGTTTCATTGAACTACATACTTAGTTTGGTAATTATATGTTGTTAGTGCTATTAAAAATATACTTAATCAACTAATTTTACTAAGACTCACTTGAATATACCCTTTGCTTCTAACTGTATTTTACAAAATAAAAAAAAATAAAATTTATATATATATATATATATCCATCCAACTTCCAGATAACAGTTAATATACTAATAAAATATAGAAAACGTGTTCTCCCTATGTGTGTGTGGGTGAACAGTCAAAAACAACCGCAAGGTTTCTCACTACAGATGGACTGTAGGGTTTGACTATGGCAGAGGGGGCTCTACGTCAGAATGATTTTTATATATTCATTCATTCACAGGGAGAACACACCACACTCCTCACAGACAGTCACCTGAAGGAAACCCATGCAGACACAGGGAGAACACACCACACTCCTCACAGACAGTCATCCGGAGGAAACCCATGCAGACACAGAGAGAACACACCACACTCCTCACAGACAGTCATCCGGAGGAAACCCATGCAGACACAGAGAGAACACACCACACTCCTCACAGACAGTCATCCGGAGGAAACCCACGCGGACACAGAGAGAACACACCACACTCCTCACAGACAGTCACCCGGAGGAAACCCATGCAGACACAGAGAGAACACACCACACTCCTCACAGACAGTCATCCGGAGGAAACCCATGCAGACACAGAGAGAACACACCACACTCCTCACAGACAGTCATCCGGAGGAAACCCACGCAGACACAGGGAGAACACACCACACTCCTCACAGACAGTCACCCGGAGAAAACCCATGCAGACACAGGGAGAACACACCACACTCCTCACAGACAGTCACCCGGAGGAAACCCATGCAGACACAGAGAGAACACACCACACTCCTCACAGATAGTCACCCGGAGGAAACCCACGCAGACACCGGGAGAACACATCACACTCCTCACATACAGTCACCCGGAGGAAACCCATGCAGACACAGGGAGAACACACCACACTCCTCACAGACAGTCACCTGAAGGAAACCCATGCAGACACAGGGAGAACACACCACACTCCTCACAGACAGTCATCCGGAGGAAACCCATGCAGACACAGAGAGAACACACCACACTCCTCACAGACAGTCATCCGGAGGAAACCCATGCAGACACAGGGAGAACACACCACACTCCTCACAGACAGTCATCCAGAGGAAACCCATGCAGACACAGAGAGAACACACCACACTCCTCACAGACAGTCATCCGGAGGAAACCCACGTGGACACAGAGAGAACACACCACACTCCTCACAGACAGTCACCCGGAGGAAACCCATGCAGACACAGAGAGAACACACCACACTCCTCACAGACAGTCATCCGGAGGAAACCCACGCGGACACAGAGAGAACACACCACACTCCTCACAGACAGTCACCCGGAGGAAACCCATGCAGACACAGGGAGAACACACCACACTCCTCACAGACAGTCACCCGGAGGAAACCCACGCAGACACAGAGAGAACACACCACACTCCTCACAGTCACATGGAGGAAACCCACGCAGACACAGGGAGAACACACCACACTCCTCACAGACAGTCACCCGGAGGAAACCCTCGCAGACACAGGGAGAACACACCACACTCCTCACAGACAGTCACCCGGAGGAAACCCATGCAGACACAGAGAGAACACACCACACTCCTCACAGACAGTCACCCGGAGGAAACCCACGCAGACACCGGGAGAACACATCACACTCCTCACATACAGTCACCCGGAGGAAACCCATGCAGACACAGGGAGAACACACTACACTCCTCACAGACAGTCACCTGAAGGAAACCCATGCAGACACAGGGAGAACACACCACACTCCTCACAGACAGTCATCCGGAGGAAACCCATGCAGACACAGAGAGAACACACCACACTCCTCACAGACAGTCATCCGGAGGAAACCCATGCAGACACAGGGAGAACACACCACACTCCTCACAGACAGTCATCCGGAGGAAACCCATGCAGACACAGAGAGAACACACCACACTCCTCACAGACAGTCATCCGGAGGAAACCCACACGGACACAGAGAGAACACACCACACTCCTCACAGACAGTCACCCGGAGGAAACCCATGCAGACACAGAGAGAACACACCACACTCCTCACAGACAGTCATCCGGAGGAAACCCATGCAGACACAGAGAGAACACACCACACTCCTCACAGACAGTCATCCGGAGGAAACCCACGCGGACAAAGAGAGAACACACCACACTCCTCACAGACAGTCACCCGGAGGAAACCCATGCAGACACAGGGAGAACACACCACACTCCTCACAGACAGTCACCCGGAGGAAACCCACGCAGACACAGAGAGAACACACCACACTCCTCACAGTCACATGGAGGAAACCCACGCAGACACAGGGAGAACACACCACACTCCTCACAGACAGTCACCCGGAGGAAACCCATGCAGACACAGGGAGAACACATCACACTCCTCACAGACAGTCACCCGGAGGAAACCCATGCAGACACAGAGAGAACACATCACACTCCTCACATACAGTCACCCGGAGGAAACCCATGCAGACACAGAGAGAACACACCACACTCCTCACAGACAGTCATCCGGAGGAAACCCATGCAGACCCAGGGAGAACACACCACAGTCCTCACAGACAGTCATCCGGAGGAAACCCATGCAGACACAGAGAGAACACACCACACTCCTCACAGACAGTCATCCGGAGGAAACCCACGCGGACACAGAGAGAACACACCACACTCCTCACAGACAGTCACCCGGAGGAAACCCATGCAGACACAGAGAGAACACACCACACTCCTCACAGACAGTCATCCGGAGGAAACCCATGCAGACACAGAGAGAACACACCACACTCCTCACAGACAGTCATCCGGAGGAAACCCACGCGGACACAGAGAGAACACACCACACTCCTCACAGACAGTCACCCGGAGGAAACCCATGCAGACACAGGGAGAACACACCACACTCCTCACAGACAGTCACCCGGAGGAAACCCACGCAGACACAGAGAGAACACACCACACTCCTCACAGTCACATGGAGGAAACCCACGCAGACACAGGGAGAACACACCACACTCCTCACAGACAGTCACCCGGAGGAAACCCATGCAGACACAGGGAGAACACACCACACTCCTCACAGACAGTCACCCGGAGGAAACCCATGCAGACACAGAGAGAACACATCACACTCCTCACATACAGTCACCCGGAGGAAACCCATGCAGACACAGAGAGAACACACCACACTCCTCACAGACAGTCATCCGGAGGAAACCCATGCAGACCCAGGGAGAACACACCACAGTCCTCACAGACAGTCATCCGGAGGAAACCCATGCAGACACAGAGAGAACACACCACACTCCTCACAGACAGTCATCCGGAGGAAACCCACGCGGACACAGAGAGAACACACCACACTCCTCACAGACAGTCACCCGGAGGAAACCCATGCAGACACAGGGAGAACACACCACACTCCTCACAGACAGTCACCCGGAGGAAACCCACGCAGACACAGAGAGAACACACCACACTCCTCACAGTCACATGGAGTAAACCCACGCAGACACAGGGAGAACACACCACACTCCTCACAGACAGTCACCCGGAGGAAACCCATGCAGACACAGGGAGAACACACCACACTCCTCACAGACAGTCACCCGGAGGAAACCCATGCAGACACAGAGAGAACACACCACACTCCTCATAGTCACATGGAGGAAACCCACGCAGACACAGGGAGAACACACCACACTCCTCACAGACAGTCACCCGGAGGAAACCCATGCAGACACAGAGAGAACACACCACACTCCTCACAGACAGTCACCCGGAGGAAACCCACGCAGACACCGGGAGAACACATCACACTCCTCACATACAGTCACCCGGAGGAAACCCATGCAGACACAGGGAGAACACACCACACTCCTCACAGACAGTCACCCGGAGGAAACCCATGCAGACACAGAGAGAATACACCACACTCCTCACAGTCAGTCACCTGGAGGAAACCCACGCAGACACAGGGAGAACACACCACACTCCTCACAGACAGTCACCCGGAGGAAACCCATGCAGACACAGAGAGAACACACCACACTCCTCACAGTCAGTCACCTGGAGGAAACCCACACAGACACAGTGAGAACACACCACACTCCTCACAGACAGTCACCCGGAGGAAACCCATGCAGACACAGAGAGAATACACCACACTCCTCACAGTCAGTCACCTGGAGGAAACCCACGCAGACACAGGGAGAACACACCACACTCCTCACAGACAGTCACCCGGAGGAAACCCATGCAGACACAGAGAGAACACACCACACTCCTCACAGACAGTCACCCGGAGGAAACCCACGCAGACACCGGGAGAACACATCACACTCCTCACATACAGTCACCCGGAGGAAACCCATGCAGACACAGGGAGAACACACCACACTCCTCACAGACAGTCACCCGGAGGAAACCCACGCAGACACAGAGAGAATACACCACACTCCTCACAGTCAGTCACCTGGAGGAAACCCACGCAGACACAGGGAGAACACACCACACTCCTCACAGACAGTCACCCGGAGGAAACCCATGCAGACACAGAGAGAACACACCACACTCCTCACATACAGTCACCCGGAGGAAACCCATGCAGACACAGGGAGAACACACCACACTCCTCACAGACAGTCACCCGGAGGAAACCCATGCAGACACAGAGAGAATACACCACACTCCTCACAGTCAGTCACCTGGAGGAAACCCACGCAGACACAGGGAGAACACACCACACTCCTCACAGACAGTCACCCGGAGGAAACCCATGCAGACACAGAGAGAACACACCACACTCCTCACAGTCAGTCACCTGGAGGAAACCCACACAGACACAGTGAGAACACACCACACTCCTCACAGACACCCAGAGCGGGCCTCAAACCCACAACCTCCAGGTCCCTGGAGCTGTGTGACTGCGACACCTACCTGCTGCGCCACCGTGTCGCTGGTGCAGCATTTCAGACATGATGCTGAAATTCTTGTTCATGTTTTCGTCACCTTCCATTTTAATGAGCGCAGCTCTCTCTTATGTGGCTCCTAAAAAAACCCTCCGCTCACTTCAGTGTCCCTGAGACTCTGCTGCCAGGATTCTCCTCACTCCTATTTTATATTTCACTGGCTCCCTCCCTCCCTCCCAGCACATTCTCTTTAAACCCCTCCTGCTCACACACAAATCACTGCATGATCTGGCACCTCCTTGTTCAGCGGAACTCCTGCCCCCACCCTGTAGGTCCTCCAATGATGGTCATCTGGTCTTTCCCAAATGTAGACGGGTTCCTGCAGAGGGCAGATGTCTGTGTCACGTTCTAAACAGCACCTTTATTTGCTAAAGAACCTTTCAAGTTGTGTTGTTTATAAGAAATCACTACAATTTCATTTATATCAAAGCCTTCACTGCACACTGTTACTTAATGCACCACTATTAAAACATATCAGTACAGTTTTGTGAAATTTAGTGCACAGATGAAACACTAAAGTACTACTAAGGAAATCCGTTCTTGCATTTATTACGTTTTAATATTGCACTTCTATTTAGAGCAAAACAAAGTGCTTGAAATGTACTTATTAATATTAAAGTATATTTCTAGTACATTGCAATATGCTTAATCTTATGAACACACCACATTCCTCACAGGCAGCGACCTGAGGTGGGCCAAAGCCTCAAAGGCAAGTCGAGACTCAGAGCTACTGGTTGTGCCTGCAGCCGCATTCATAACAAACCACTGCACTCCTGTGTGAAGTTTTTAAAAAGTGTGTATATATATTCTATTTTATACCTTATATACACTTTACACTTACACTTCTGAGAACACGTGCTGTCAGTTATAAAGCCTCAATACTGGTTCCATTCCTGCCAGAGATTAATTTAGTAATAAAATACACAAAGCAAAACAAAAAGTACTGATAAAATCAAAAGTGGAGCACATAAAATGTACCAATATTTAAGTTTTTTTCTAACTGAGAGTTTCCATTTCACAGCTTAGCAGTCATTTCCTCTTGGCGTACACGGCTTGATACAGGTTTGCAATTGCCTGAGTGTGTTTGTCAACAGTCAGAGTACTTTTGTATAATTCTGGAAACCAAAGTCTTTCAGAAGCTGTATGTTTCCTGTCAAGAAAAGAACAATAAAAAAACAAAAACAAAAACAAAAGAAGGAGGAGGGGAAAAAAAACAATGACGTGGTGATTGCATCCAAGGCACTGTTTAGGGATTTGGCCTTCAGCCATGCCAAGGTTCTCCCAAACTAGTCCTAGTGGTGTACAGTGTGAAGGCCTTTATGAAGGAATTGGAGAGTGTTGGATCACAGCAGTAAAAATAAAACTAATCTGAGAAACACTCTCCTAAATGACACTGGTCTTTAAAGCAGCATCATATTAAAGTAGGAACTCAGACCTCTTTGGTGGACATTTGTAGCATTAGTCATCACCATATCGTTATCAGTATAATTAGTAATAATTTGATTTCAAAAGCCTGACGCTGCCAGTCAGCCGAGCTCCAATCTGAACCACGGCTTGTGAATTCTGTTTCAAATTTATATCGGTGGCACAGCAGTTCTCCGACCCTACGTTGGCATGTTTATCTCCTGACTCCATAATCCTAATTCCAGTTTCTGAATTTGAAATAAAAATGTATTTATATTCCATACCAAATATTTAAAGCACTTTATTATTAGGACCGGGCGGCATGGTGGCGCAGCAGGTAGTGTCGCAGTCACACAGCTCCAGGAGGTTGTGGGTTGATTCCCGCTCCGGGTGACTGACTGTGAGGAGTTGGTGTGTTCTCCCCGTGTCCACGTGGGTTTCCTCCGGGTGCTCCGGTTTCCTCCCACAGTCCAAAAACACACGTTGCAGGTGGATTGGCCACTCAAAAGTGTCCGTAGGTGTGAGTGTGTGAGTGAATGTGTGTGTGTCTGTGTTGCCCTGTGAAGGACTGGCGCCCCCCCCAGGGTGTATTCCCACCTTGCGCCCAATGATTCCAGGTAGGCTCTGGACCCACCGCGACCCTAAATTGGATAAGCGGTTACAGATAATAAATGAATGAATGAATTATTAGGACCTGAGCAGTTATTAAATCTTTACTGGTGCTTTCCCCACGGGCTAATTCCATTCTGAAGAACATTTGAAATCATTTTAAAAGCCATTTTAAGATAGAAGTTAAGTCAGCGCTTCTGTTAATTTCTTTAAAAAAACTATGACAAAATTTTTTGCTGACATTTTTTCACAACAAACACTAGACAATAACCATTTGAAAATTAGAGATATGATAAAAATGTTTTGTCTGTTTATTCAAGGACTAAAAACCAAACAATAACATGAAAGACCGATAAGTGACCCTTTATTTCTGATTTGTAAACACAAAACCACAAGGAAATTAAAGCAGAAAAATGCTCTGTTTGCTGTGAATGACACTGTGAAGCCTTTTTACTAAAAGGACACACAGCAGTATCTGCCACTACCACAGGATTATGTTGTTTCCCATTAAAATGCCATGAGTGCCCTTTATTCCTATTTTTAAAAATGTGCCTCAGTCCTGTGCCATGGGGCAGATACAGCTCTGATATATTCAAAGTTATTTTAGAGTATTGTCCCACGGCATCTTGATGAACACTGTCTCTCTACACACTGAGGGCAGCCGGGAAAAATAAAATCAAATTAATCATTTCTAGTGAACCCTTACCACAAAGGTATAACAAATTTTATTAAATAAACCCAAGTTGAAGTATATTTCCCATGTACACTTTATACAGTCAATGTGTGTGTATATATATATATATATATATATATTTATATATATATATAAATATATAGTAAGTATACTACTATCAGTAGTAGCCTATACTTTAGATGTAAAATTAGTAAACTTTGAGTACACTGATCCAGGTGACTGTCTGTGAGGAGTGTGGTGTGTTCTCTCTGTGTCTGCGTGGGTTTCCTCCGGGTGACTTTCTGTGAGGAGTGTGGTGTGTTCTCTCTGTGTCTGTGTGGGTTTCCTCCGGGTGACTGTCTGTGAGGAGTGTGGTGTGTTCTCTGTGTCTGCGTGGGTTTCCTCCGGGTGACTGTATGTGAGGTGTGTTCTCCCTGTGTCTGTGTGGGTTTCCTCTGGGTGACTGTATGTGAGGCGTGTTCTCCCAGTGTCTGTGTGGGTTTCCTCTGGGTGACTGTATGTGAGGTGTGTTCTCCCTGTGTCTGTGTGGGTTTCCTCTGGGTGACTGTCTGTGAGGAGTGTGGTGTGTTCTCCCTGTGTCTGTGTGGGTTTCCTCTGGGTGACTGACTGTGAGGAGTGTGGTGTGTTCTCTGTGTGTCTGTGTGGGTTTCCTCTGGGTGACTGACTGTGAGGAGTGTGGTGTGTTCTCTGTGTGGGTTTCCTCCGGGTGACTGTGAGGAGTGTGGTGTGTTCTCCCTGTGTCCGTTCGCGTGGGTTTCCTCCGGGTGCTCTGCTTTCCTCCCATGCTCCAAAAACACACGTTGGTAGGTGGATTGGACGCTCAAAAATGTCTGTATAATGTTTTACTGGGTGTGATCTTTTAGTATTTTATTTACATTTTTGACATGATCATCTTGCTCAAACCTTGGAAGAATATTGTCAACCAAATGTTTATCTCTTTCTGTGTTAACATTGTGTACATCAGGTTTAGTTCCATCTGTTTTTCCCACCACAAACGAAAAGTAAATTATATTCATCAATATATAATATCAACTTGATGCATAAGGCATAAATACTTATGTTTACTCAGTTTAAAGAAAGTATAATTTCACACTTGAATTCAGCTTGGGGGTTTACCAAGTAAAGGAGTCGACTCCCATAAAATCGACTCTTCCCATTTTCGCTCAAATCAAGAGTTGACCAAAGATTCATTGAGTTGAAACTCTGGGAGTCGACTCAGTCTTGGCTTGCAAACACCTCCTGCAGCGCAGTCTAAACCGGGAGTCTAAAACACTGAAAGTGAAAAAAGCTTACAATGATTTTGATTTAATTGTAAGCTAAAAGTATTACGTAGTGTTCTTTTAACGTGGTTTAATGAACTAAAACAACAACCTAGGAACATCAAACTTCATAAGCGCTCTGTGCGGCAGAAACAATGAACCTGTTACTCAAACGGAGAGAGACAGACGTTATGTCAAGCTTTTCTTCCCATTTAAACCCATTAATGAGGAAACAGCTTAACGTGGTTAATGTATGAAAACAATACTGAGTTATTGGGAAAAGCCTGGTGTTCCTAGGTTGTTGCTATAGTTCTTTAAGCTTTTTTCCACCCACACATTAAGCGTTTTAGACTTCCCTTTGAACTTAAAATGTTGTCCAATAAAGGCAAAATATATTTGAAGAAAAAGTGGCCACCTCACTTCCATATTTTTGTATGCTAACGTTAATGTTAAAATAACTTTTAAGCTATCATTTATGAAAATCAATAATAAATACCTCTAAAATAGTAAAACGTTAAAAAAATACAGGGACATATTTCTTTAATTTAATCGACTAATAATAGCGTAAAATGTATTCCTCAACACAAACAAATCAAAAACTAAAGGAAATGATTAAAATACAATGTAGTCGAAAGACTAAGAAAATATCTAAATCAAAATAAACACTGAGAGGTAAACACTGACCATCGGCGGCAGAAATGCTGAGAGTTCATGCAAATTTCAGTGGTAAAATGTTTACGCCAAATTGTTAATTATCAATCCGTGTGATTCTGTGCAAGAACAAACTGAATACGAATAACTTACCATTAAAATTTTAAAACACATTTAAAAGAGTGCAGTGCCAGGAAATCCGGGGAAGAGTGGGGGGCATTAGTCAATGCAGTCGGGTCCACGAACACTTTTGAGCAGAAATCAGGAAAAAGGCGGATGTAAGAGCTGATATGGTTGAGAAATCAGGACGGAGGAAGTCATGCCACCAAAAGCATAAAATCTTCAGTTAAACGGTGATGAAACACTTTCTGAGAGAAATTAAAGAGCAGCTTTCATCTCCAATCCTGATTCTAAGAAAAAAGTCTGTCCCAATCAGCTCCGTGGCCACAGGCGGTTTGGAAGGTCCCCACGTTCTCAGAACTCAAAACTAACACATTTCTCCCAGACAAGTCTTACATAAACTGGAATATACCGCGTCCAGCTATGACATGACGGCCATCTGGATCAGACACAGCAGTGCTGCCGCAGTGTTTAAACACCTCAGCGTTGGATTAAGAAACGTCCACCAACCAACAGCATCCTGCGTCCACTGATGCAGGGACTAATGTACGACCGATACACACTGTGCAGCGACAGATGAGCTACTGTCTCTGACTTTGACCTCACTGGTCCAACTTGTAGATGTAGTGTGTGTAAACGAGTGGACAGTGGGGGGGACACGAGGAGGTAGTCATTATGTAATGGTTGGGTGGGTGTATAGTTAAGTCTTTAAAGGCCATTTAAATGACTGAAATCTTGTATAAGAATGTGCACCTGTTACAGACAGATGTTCAGTTGTGCATAGAGAATCATGAACTACAGCCCAAGGTCACGTCTAGCGTCAGTTGTGTTTAAAACACACACAGGGCAAGTGTCGAGCACAGTTTGGTAAATCCCCCGTTTTAATACACCAGCTAAACCAGACTAGTTTTTGAATTTAGTAGTTTGAGTAGATACATATTGTACATATGGCGCTTTATGACGGCCATCACCTAGAGTATTCCCCTTAAAATCGGAGAGCGCCTATAAATAATGCAATAAAATCAACAAGTGGCTGTTTTATAAGTAGCCAAGGCTCCTACAAAATGAGTGTTTTAACCTGTAACGCCTTTCATGTGCATTTAACTACCTCATCAAATCAAAACCGTGACACACACTGACAAACTGCCAATGTCTCAGGTTGAGTTGCAAAAATGCCAAACCCAAAACCCTCGCCTCTGTTTACTCCTCAACCACAACACAAGCTGATTTTCTCTCGTCATTGCCAGACAGCGAGCAGCAGGATATATATGGAGAATGGCTCGCACCAACCTTCCGAAAACACAGAACATTTTCTTGTACGCTTGCGTTTGAAGGTACACTTCAAACAAAACAAGTCTCTCACATGAACACAGCACAAAAGACAAATTTGATTTCATGTTTGTTTTTTTTTTTTTGTTTTTTTTTTAATTCAAAGTTGAAGCAGACCAAGACTTACAGCAGCTGAACACTGAAAATGCGTTTCCAAGACACCCCTGCAGCTCACCCTGGGGCTCAGGCAACAATCTCTACATCCTACTTGCCATAACTGTGCCAGGAAATAAAAAAAAAAAAGGAAAATAAAAAGTAAAAGATTTTGTGCAGAATAAACCAAAAGATAAAAAAATGGCTTATAAATGAACAAGTGAATATCAAAGAACATTCTTTTAAATTTATAGACAGAGGAAAACGTAAGTAACATCCTTAGTATAATCTCGGTTTAACAACGCGCTGCTCGCGCTCAAATTGAATTCTTTACAAATGTGGATGCATGGATTTAGCGAATACCACCACATTTACCAATGCTACGGACTGCAGCAGCGTTAGTCTGCCGGACTTCCTGTACACACCTTTCATAAAAGCAAGCTGTGACTTCCATCAAACCAGCTGACATTCTGCAGTGTGGGTTTTTTTTTATTTTTTTTAATTTTTTTTTTTTAATATTCAAACCTGACCTCAACCACATAAAACACAACTAAAATAACATGGGGGCCTGAGTTCAATGGATGCGCTTCTCTGATTATCTTCTGACTGTTTTTACACAATCATTCTCCTTGTGTTCGTTCAGACACGGATACTGCATGTAATTCTTGACATAAAAACTGTTTTACCACAGTAAATAAAATTATACTCCAACAGAAGATGCCCAACCATCAGAATCCACGCACACTCAGACATTCAGTCACACCGATCCTGTGGCAGGTCAACTCCCGTTCTTATAAAATGGCTTCGCAATTCAGTATTAAGGAGGAGGGAGTCAAAAAATCTGCAGCCCATGTACTGCATCCTCTTTTTAAACAAACACTGACCGACATTCTTTAAAATACTTTAAGGAGGGGGTGTATTAGGGAAGCGATATGCATAGCGTTTTATAATGGACAAAGCAAATCAACGAACACCCAAAAAGGGTGTGTATAAAGCAGAGAAACAACTTTGATGAAACAGAGAACAACAAAAACGTTGCAGCGGGGTTTCCTTTTAAAACCAGACTGGGCAAGATTCTGTGTGATATTCTAAAAGACAACAAACAAGTTTTTACCGCAGTCAGATCAGGAAAAAGACCCCAACACAGGCCACTAATAATGAAATTAGAAGCTCTGAATTATCCAAACACCGTGTGACTGGACAGCGAGCGTCAGTGTGAGACGTTCAAAGGGCTTCACAGTAAGTAGCAGTTTGTCTACATTCGACAAGTCATTTGAGAAATAAGTTGCTCTATCTGCATGGTGGTGACGACATGGTGGTTACGTTTTTGGAACTAGCCTTTTAAACAAACGTACAAGTGCAGGGGTGTTTCTGAGAAGTAGGGGGGAGGGTGCATTTTATGTGAAAACTTGCATAAGTCTAAGGTTCCTCTTGTTTTTCCATTACAAGAACCTAAGACATACCTATGCAAGTTGGATAACCCACGTCAATACAGTGCAAATCTGTATGCAAGTCCATCCAATAACAAAAACGAGTAGCTTGAAATTAAACTGCAGTGATTAGGTGTCTGTGACCAATGAATTTGATTGGGGGGGGGGGATACTCCTTCTCTTTAACGTTCAAATAAAACAAAAAAGTGAGAAAAGTAATTTCCATGACATCACAAATAAGCCACTACAGATTTGTGCCTTAGAATTCATAATCTCTTTGCTCTCCAAATTTCTTCCACATTTAAGGATACAGAGTGGTGATTAGTAAAAAAAAAATAATAATTTCTTTAAAAACAAAGAGTAAAACAGATAAAATTTAGAATCAAAGCAAACTGTTTTAAGAAAACTCCATTCACACTCACTTTCCCATATTCACAAATTATTGCTTCCTTTTAACCTTCTGAATGTGTGCATTCGTCTTTTTGGGTGTGGGGGAATTGTGTGTGTGTGTGAGAGAGAGAGAGAGAGAGAGAGAAGGAAAGGTGGGAGAAACACTGTCCTCAGCAGGCAGGTGTTTGATTTCCAGCAGCCACATTAGCCTTCTTCCTCCTCTTTATCAGCAATGGATTGGAGGAGTCCTCAATGGTCTTGATCTTGATCTGCTCGTAGTCTACTCTCATTGTGGCCAAGGCACTAGTCATTTCCTCCTGATGTGCACAGAAATGTGGATAGGAACTTATCAGTAGTCAAGCAACCAGACGTAGACATGCAAATGACATGGTGGTGACAGAAAAGGTAAAACACCCAGCGCATACGTTTCAAAGCCTTGTTTCTCACAGTTAATACAGCCCTTACACACCTGACATACATAGTTCAAAACAGTACATTTTAGACAAAAGAAGCTCACCTTGACATCCTCCCACACATCCTTCTCCTCTTTGAGTACACGACTTGTGTGTAGAGGGGTCTGTGGCACTTCCATTGACTGCTGCGTGACCACAGGCATATATCATGAGTTAGAAACACTCGTTTATTTAGAACAACCTTTACACAACACTAATATGCAAGTGTAGTCTCTTACATTTATCCACGGATGATTCATGAACTCTGTGATGGTCATCCTCTGTGTTGGTTCTGTCTTAAGCAATGTTCTAATAAGCTGCTTTGCTGCAAAATAAAACAAATATTAGCTGTGTTTCTTCATCCATTCATTCATCCAGATTAAAGAGAGAAACAAGGGCAAAGGTTTTCACAGTCTTAAAAATAAGTAATTAATAAAATTAATTAAATAAGTAACACAGAAAATAAGTAATAATAAAACTAACTCATACAGATACGACCACCTATACACACACCCACCTTCTTCAGAAACTTCAGACCATTCAGGATTGGGAAACTCATACTGTCCCATCCGGATCCTTGACTTCATCCCTGGAGATATGGCCAGCCCATGGTTGGAATAGAAAGGTGGGTAACCGCAGAGCCTGGTATAAACCATTAAATGAAGTTAGAAAATGGCCGCTGCAAACTAAAGAAATAATCCTCTGGAAAAAAACTAGAGACAGATCATGAGAGAGATTAACTTACAGAATATACATGATGACACCCAAAGACCACATGTCACAGGATTTATCATACTTTTCTGGACCGAGAACTTCAGGGGCTAAACATGGAGGGGGGTGGAGAATAGCAATGAGGCTTAAAACATGAGAGAATCAAAGAAGAAAACTCACAAATACCAACATCAATGCAAAAAAAAAAAAAAAAAAAAAACCAGAGCTCTTAGAGACAATGACCCTTACCGACATAATAAGGAGTGTAGCATGGAGTGGCCAGTGAGTTGTGTGTAGTTGTCTCTTTGGCAAAACCAAAATCTGTGAGTTTGAGAGTGGCATTGGGCCTTTTTGAGGTAAATAAAAGGTTCTCTGGCTGAAAAACAATCAAACGAGACAAGAACATTAAATCTCTATCAGTGCACATAGAACGATATCCCTTCGTTAGATAGACCCTTATCTAATTGCTAATAAAGATATTTAAATGATATTTTAACAGATTACATTTCAATATATCATGCATTAAACATTCATTTATTTTTTTATTTTATTTGTTTTAGGACTGGGACGGTGGTGCAGCAGGTAGGTGTCGCAGTCACACAGCTCCAGGGACCTGGAGGTTGTGGGTTCGATTCCTGCTCCGGGTGACTGTCTGTGAGGAGTGTGGTGTGTTCTCCCTGTGTCTGCATGGGTTTCCTCCGGATGACTGTCTGTGAGGAGTGTGGTGTGTTCTCCCTGTGTCTGCGTGGGTTTCCTCTGGGTGCTCCGGTTTCCTCCCACAGTCCAAAAACACACATTGGTAGGTGGATTGGTGGCTCAAAAGTGTCTGTAGGTGTGAGTGTGTGAGTGAACGTGTGTGTGTGTCTGTGTTGCCCTGTGAAGGATTGGCGCCCCCTCCAGGGTGTATTCCCGCCTTGTGCCCAATGATTCCAGGTAGGCTCTGGACCCACCGCGACCCTGAACTGGATAAGGGTTACAGATAATGAATGAATGAATGTTTTTTTGGACTGTTACTTGTTTATTCATCTCACTATTTCACAGCGCACTAGACAACGTAGTACACGCATACAGCGCGTAGAAGGGGTGTACATAGCTGGAGCAGGAGTGGGGTTTTTAGCTTGAGATCCAGTAGGAAACTAGACATTTTACAACTGATATGGACCACTGAAATCCAGACAAAAACCTGACAAACCAGAATACAGACACAGACACAGACACACACACACACACACACAGAGACAGACAGTGCCATGTGCCGCATGAGATTAACGAGTGTTAATCAAAAATTGGGAAAGAGCACACTGCCCTGTATAGACTTTACTCCATTTTGGATTTTGATCTGTCTTTGATCTGTGCCACCCATCATCGTTTATATATTGGTCAACATGCCTCCACGTCAGAGTCCGTTGCCGCAGAAGTTGATATGAATTTAACTGTTTTGCCGCTTGACGGAGCACTGTTAACTACATACAGGCACATTTGTAGTCCGTCAGAGTCCTCACTGAAACATACGCTCTGTTAACCTCTTAGCTCACAGTCTCTTCCACTGTGAATTAGTAGTTGACTGGACTGGTTTACTGATACATTCAGTTGGCTGTTCATTCATTATATACCTGTGGTCCTCAGGATCTGGAGACTGTTTGCACCATACCTTCTTTTTTTGTATATCCTTTGTCTCAAACTCAAAATATTCTTATATCACGGACGTGTGTCTTTTCTTGAGGGCTAAATTTCTCTGTGTTACTCCGGCTCAGCTGAGGACATTGGTCACAATGCTTTCCTTCTGTCTAGCATGCATCTTGTTGATGGGTGCATACACAGAGGCCTTGAGGCCACTTCTAATTGGTGGACGTGTCCGGAGCATGGCACTTCTGATTGGTCTGCATGTTTATTCTTGGCAGGTCACGTTTGTTACTAAACTTAATGCTTCGTCTCTCCTGTCCAAAGGCATTGTGCGAGTGTATGCATGTATATTCCACTTATCATAAGTTAGTTAAGTTCATGGCTGTCCATTTGGTCTTTTCAAACAGGGGAGTTCAAGCCAAGGTTAGCCTCAGAGTTTTGTCGCTGAGGTTCCTGCCGACACTACGGCTCCACTATTGAAGCTGAACTGTTTACACTGCCGTGGAAATCTCACTGTCAATCAGTTATTCGGCAATTTAAGTGCAGAGTGAACTGCAGCAGGGGATTTTGGGAGTTTAAGGTAAGTACTATTAAACTGCATTAATGTTTTAATAAATTATGAATACATATAGTTTACAGAAATAAAAACGTGTGGACAGTGGCTTTAAATCATAACGTGTTCCCTGCCGTTCAATCAAGGTTAGGCCTCTCACCTTTACATCTCTGTGTGCAATGTTTATGCCATGAAGGAACTGGATGGCTTCGCCTATGCTCTTCATTATATCTGAGGCCTCTAGAGTGGTCAGGGAGAGAGAATGAGGGATTAGCAACAACATTTTTTGACAGTAGCTGAGGTATTTTATAACAGATTAATGCTTACCTCTTTCAGTGAATGCCTGGTCCCCTCTGTCCTGAATTCGACTAAACAGCTCCCCTCCGGCCATGCTGCAACAAACCAACACACAAGTCAGCATACACTTAGTACACACACACACACAATAAATGTATTAATAAAGGATATTTAAATGTGGTATAAAATAATCAATCTAAGATCAACACAGTGGATTTATATAAATCAATAGTCAATAGATTTAATCAATTATTTTGGTTAGCTACAACAATATTCTGTGATTAATCATGATTAGTTGAGTAAAAGTGCTAGTAGTAGGGGTTGCAGTGTTTTTTTTCAGTTTATTTTTTTTAATTATAATTGTTTCCTGTTGCGATATTGTTGCTTGCTTTCTAACAGAACTGGCTCTACACAGTCTGCTTTACGTTATCGTACCTGAGCAACATGGCTGTTTAAGTTCATCTTTGTCTCCCACTGCTCCACTGGTGAAAACCGAGTGAGGCTGGGGTTGAGCAGATGACCTCTTAAGGTCCGAAAGCAATGTAGATTGTGTGAAAAAAATCTGATGTTTTTGACTTCTCCATTTTCTACACACCACTGCTCAGTGCTAATGCTTAGCTACTGCTTTGGTTTTCGGTCAAAATCCTGCGAGCATTCAGGCGTTTTCTGACAGCCGGACATGTCCGTATTATTGGATGCTTCACGTCAGGGTTTGTCATTTACCTTCTAAGGTAAAAATGATAACAAAAACTAACAATCCAAAAGTTGCCACCTGACACCACTTAATTTACTCGCAAATTAATATTCGTGGTCACAACTGTGACCATTTTAGTCGCAGTCTAGAGCCCTAAATATGAATAATATTAATAACAGTAATCATTACTATTATTAAAAACATTTTATAAAAATGTGTGTAATTTTCTTGATTTCTGAATTTAAATCTCTGGGAAAACTCAGCAATGATCATGAAGAAGCTTTGACACAGAGGCTTTAATGGACAAAAATAACCATTTCTGCAGTGGAGTACATAAGAAACGTTAGAAATAATAATAATAACAACAACAATAATGCAAAGGTTCCTACGAAAAGTCTCCTCTTCTTCGGTGGAGTAATCTAAAATCTAAAGCTACCGTGGGTCATTTCTGCACTTGTCAGCATATCGTCTTTAAACTACAAGGAACACTCACTCTTCAGAGAAAAAGACACTCTTAACTTCTGAGAGTGTTTATAAGAATTTAAAGGGATGTGCGCTACATGTAAAGACAGTAATTCTGGCATCCACAACTTAGTCTACATATTACCACAATAGGCCTGCCTATTACTGTTAAAGGGTAAAGAAAAAATGTTGCTGAACTCTAACCTTATCCTATGTTTAAAGGGCTGCTTACAAAACATGAGAATATTTCACTCAGCTACAACAGATAAAATGCTAACCACATGAAGGAGGAGGAGGAGGGGGGGTGTCTTCATAAGTAATACAACCACCCACTGACACTGTGGTTCATCTTCATAAAACCACCCCTATGTGTGAACCAAGGATTGCCTGGGTGGGCTGTCCTTCTTGGAAGCCTGCCAGTTGAGAAGAATTCAACTGGGTCATCAAGATCTATATTATATTATAATAAAACATTTGAGTCATTTATTGATTTCATTTTCTTTGACTGTGAAACAACATCTGTGTTTAATCTCTGATTTACAGAGCAGTTTAATCTAAGTGCTGAATTCAACCTATTAACAATTAGATACTGGGACATCTCTAATGACTTTTATTTGTTTAGAAATAATATGTATTAAAGTGTTATTAAAATACAACTGGGAACTAACAGAACAACAGCTTAGATCCTTTTAATTATTTAAATACTTTAAAAGACTAGTCTTAAATTACCCATCATGGTTTATGGCCTCAAACCTGAAATAAAGAACAACGTGTCTTTCTTTGCCTAATTTTCTCGAGACACATTATCTTCACTGTTTTTACTTGAACTGCTGCTGTCTTCCCGTGAAATCAGGCAGCTGACACAAAGAGAAAATGTAACAGGTAAGTGAATACAGAAATGCTCTGACACGAGTAAGAGTCTTATTTTAAAAAACCACAACACGTTTTGGCACTTTCAGTATCACTCAAAAGCATGGTCTCGTTAGTCAGCTTCTCAAGCCAGACAAGAAAAGGAAACCTTTGTTTCAGCGAACATTTAAATGGCTATGGTTCCATTACCTGTGCATCACACCTGGGGATATTACCCTGCTACACCCTGAGAGTATATTGCACTATAATTGCACTCTGATCAAAGCTCTTCAGGTGTTACTCTGTTGTAAGTCACCTAACAAAAGTTCCCCTTCATGCACCTGATTTTATAAAACAGTTTGGTACATTTCCACAAACATTACCCAACGTGTTCATTCCCAGCTGGAACCAAAGACTAGTGTGAACCTAAACAGACAAACTCTGTATAAATTACCCAAATGTATCATATCATTATGATCTAAACCCACTGAAAATACTTGGTTAAAACTAGAATGTACCAAAGAAATGGTATTATTTTAAACTGCTTGATCCACAAAATATGGCAAACAAAAACTTTAATGACTACTGAATCTGTACGTACCAATAAAAAAAAAAAAAAAAAAAAAAATGGTCAAAAGGTTTGGCCCAACCCCACCTTGAAGGCTTTTCCTTCACCGGTTTGCTGCAGTTTGGGCACCATCCAAAAATTTAACCCTGCACTTCATGCTACAGCATCTCGACAGTCAAGGAGCCTAGCCGCAGACTTTGGCTCAGCTCTTAAAAGCAAAGTGCTGCTGCAGGTCCAGCTTTTAATAGCAGATCTTATCCTCCACCATGAACAGACTATGATTTCCTGCAAACAGGAGACAGCCAAATGCATCTAGTGCCCCATTTCACACATATGCTCTAATCCAGTGTGGATTGAAATAGGACATTTCAGACACTGGGACACTACAAGATTTCCACAAGTGTGTGTGTGCTCTTGGCCCTTTGCTTTATCCTCTATTGCAGAGCTGACATACCTGTGCCTGTACTTCAAAAGCATTAGATGCAGTGCTTCAATACATGAAAGTGCAATGATATCAATCTTTAAATCTAGATTAAAAACCTACCCTTTCAAACAAGCTTTTGGTTAATCACTCACTTTCAGGTTACTCCTACTCTATTAGTGTTTTCGAGCTGGTTTTCATATTATCACTGTTCTGTATTAACCCTGTCATATGACCATAGCTACAGCTCTCTAATAACTGCCAACACGCTGTCTGTCGCTGGGTTCTCTTGCCTGACCTATGAAGCTTTTCTCGCAGAACAATTTTGCCCGTTCTTTACAAACACCCTGTTCCCTTTGTCTGGTTTTCTTTCTCCTGTCTCTCTCATGCTTTGAGATGTCCTGCTGCTCTCCTGGTGTCGCCCTGATCCAGCCCCTGACCCAGTGTGTCCTGTACAAGATCCTGGCCTTGTCTCATCTACACTCTCATGCTTGGCCATTCTGTTTTATCTCAAATTAACTCTGCACCTACATTTAACTCACACAGAATCCCTGATCACCTCCTCCTTCCTCAGACTCATACATCACTAATATACTACACTCACATTACTATAACCCCTTCATCTGTCATCAGTTCACTTTTACTTCTGTTCTGTTCTCTTATGTGTCTCCGGTGTCGACCCGAGGAGGATGGGTTCACCGCATGAGTCTTGGTTCCTTCCAAGGTTTCTTCCTCGTGTGCTGAGGGAGTTTTTCCTTGCCACTGTTGCCCCTGGCTCGCTCATAGGAGGCTTGGACCCGGATCTCTGCTTTGTGACAACTTTTTGTTTTGAAAAGCTCTATATAAATAAAAATTTATTTGATTTGATATAGCAGATTTTTCTTAACCTGGTCCAAGGGTCACTTCGACTCTCCACTTCCCTCTAAAAGAAGCTTCAGAATCATAAAAACTAACACAATCAGAACTTTAAGAAGAATTGTAAACACAACCCACTCTTGCTAGGGCCCACAACTCCAACAAAACGAAAACACTGACAGCGTAAATGTCCATAACGTTCAAATGTGTTGTACTATACCTTACAGTCAACAGTTTACCTTCTGTTCTACAATGGTACAAATTCTAGTTCTATACACTCAGACCTTACCCAGTAATTAACCTCGTTGGGCCCCTGTCGAGACCTTTTGTGCATCATTGTTCAAACTTGTTCCAGTTTGTTTTTCTATTTTTCTTTAGGTGATAACTTACATTTACTTTACTGTCACATTAAGGTAAAATGTTGGAAGACACTTTTAAAACAGCATCTTATATCTATAATAATCATATTTTTAAGCAGTGATGATAATTTCACTTTAAGGTGCTTTCATTAAGCAGTGATTCACACAGAACAGAGTGACATTCTACAGGGAAAAAAAGCACTTAAACAAATGTAAAAATTCAAATGTTTGCAGTTTCCACATTTACCTGCACTGTGTTCAGTTCGTATGGCCTCCACATTCTGTTTCCTGTCACAACTCATGTGCTGAATACTTGATCTGATTTCTTGTAATCCCTTTGAACCTATAGCAGAAGGCCTCATGGAAGCCTGTGAGGCATTAACCGTTAACCACTGATAAACTGTTAAATTACTCAAGCTCTAATTTATATTTTGCCATGACAGCTGAAACTGAGGAATTTTAAACACTTTATGATTATTTTGTAACGGGTGCCTACAAGCCACAAGCACCACTTCCGCCACATATACGTTGTTAGACAAGAAAAAAAAAGAAAGAAAAAAAAAAAAAAGAAAAAAAAAATTATTTTTCCTCATTGCACTTGGTTCAATGGTTGCTGAAAACCACAGGGGCTTTGATATCACACTTCCTTTTATCTTAAAGCTATATTAGCAATCTAATCTCCCATAACTCAAGATACCCAGGAGAAATCACTGATAAATCAAGTGTTACTTAAAAGAATAAGCCATATATATTTTAAGTTAATTTCCCTGATCTAATGCCTACCTTCTGATAATAATAATAATAATAACCCACTAATAGAGTCACACTGAATATTAAACCAAGATATCCATAAGCTTTTGATCAATTTTAAGTTACATAATTTTATTTAAAACATTCTCCCGTTTTACCCACCAGTCTAACGCAAGACTGCAATTCACTATGAGTTCAAATGTTGGCTGCCTGTGCAGAGGAGGACTCAAGTAGATTAATGCATTTCTAATTTGCAAGATAATCACAATGTCCGAAGGGGAAGTTAATTTGCATATTTTCAGTTTAGGGCTTTTCCGATTTGCCCTGTTCTCGTTTATCAGCAAACTTAAGATGACTCAGATTATAGCATGCGCTTCTAATGCAGGCAGTGCTCCAATCCCACATGGGGGAGGACCTCCGCTGTTCTCCTAGTATCGATTCACTGTCATTTCCCGCCCTCCCCCCCCACCTCACGCGAGTATGTCAGATGTGCAAATGAGGATGTGTCATCTGCTATGGGATTCCTCAAAGAAACTGCACTGCAATTAAAGTTGTGAAAGGAAAAGATTATTCTTGTGTACTTTCTCCAAAAGTAAACATGACTGACCAAACAAATAAATCACACTGCATTCATTGTGAAGGGTTATATGTAAGGACTGAGAATTTACGACCAGAAACATCTACTTTTGCTTCAGATGCTCATTAATGGGGTCATTTATATTTGCTTTTCATTAATCTATGAATCTTGCTGTACTCTAGATTAAATGTCTGAAGTATGCAACATTTAAACATACAGTTGAAATGAAAATGATTCTACCCCCAGAGCAAATCAGCACAATTCAGAGTCCTGAGGAATCTTGGTCCATGGAAAATGGCCTCCAGTTTACTCATATTCTTGGGTTTCCGTGCTGCAACTGCTTTCTTCAAACCTCACCAAGATTTTCTAAAGGGGTTCAAATCAGCTGACTGTGACGGCCCCTTCTGAATCATTCAGGATTTTTTTCTAATTCGGTGTACTTTAAGAGGCATGTTTGGTATTACTGTCCTATGGGAAAATCCAATGACAGCCAAGCTTCAGCTTCCTCACAGAAGGCATTTTATTTACGTGGCGGCACGGCGGCTTAGTGGTTAGCGCTGTGGTTCAGCCCTTTAATGTGTGCAATTATTTGTCATTGTGCAACATACAATGAAATGTGTCTTCTACATGTAACCCATCATCAGTGACCAAACACACACACACACACACTAATGCACTAGTGGTTGTCATCCCCGGTGCCCGTTGTGGGTTGAACAGCCGTGGATTGAGGGAGGAGGATAGTGCCGTCCCCAACCTTTCAGTCCTAAGCCCTCTTCTCTAACCATTAGAGGCCATGCTTCCCCACTTTTAAATGGTTCTTGTTTGACTGCTTTATTGGAAACAGCAGAAAGCTTGTCAATTAATAAACCTTATTTGCAATGGGTGTTGAAATGTATTTATTCCAAGCGTATTGTTATTGAAATTATTGTCCGTGTGTCTCTGTAAACTGTGTAATAGAAGGCACCGCAGCCACATTTTAAACCTGCAACCTCCAGGTCCGTAAGCTCCAGACAAGCACCAGCAAGGACGGTAAAACACGTTCAAACAAGTGCCAAAAATTCAACTTCTCCACAAGAAGCTGCGCTCTGTCAGTGCTTGGTCATAGAACCAAGTTACATGTACGTTTAAAACAAACCAGTAGCAAATGCTAGAAGCAGACAGAGTCAGAATACTTGGTCTGACCTTTGAGGTCTTGGTCCACATCATGATTTATTTGCAAGGCACTGTCCGCACTTACTGTAATGAAATGTATTAACCGAACTAACACATCAGAGATCATTTTAAAATGTCACCAGACCTGGACGATACGGCCAAAATTTATATCACAGTATAATTTCGATATCAATATGAACAAATTAAAATCCACTGAAAAACTTCCAGAAGAAACTAGAAACATGACATCACCATCAAACATAAACCTAGTGGCTTTGTCAATATTAATTTTAAAGTAAATTTTTACACTGAGTGCTGAACTGATGGCAGTGACAGATGATGTAATAAATAATGTTGCTAATGCTGTAAATGGTGTCTATTGAAATACTGAAAATGTGTTTAAAAATCATTGTTATTGAAAAACTTTATATTGTGATATATATTGATATTTAATTATTGTCCAGCCCTAAAATTCACCTTAAACCTCTCTCTTTGTGCTAAAAGAGAGATGAACTTTGACATTCTTCAAATACATGTGTGTACAACAAGCAAAGGTGTGTGTCATGGGTCCTCAAACTACTTCATTTGCCACTTTCATCGGCCACTTCAACTACAGCAACAAAGCATTTTTTGGCCCTTTTTATACATGTGGTCTGGAAACTGTACATGTTCTCTTTGTACAGGTTCATAGAGGAAATAAAAAACAGGAAAAACAAACATTGGACACTGGGTATGAGAGCGTTTTAAGAGCCACTCGAATCTAACGCTGTTGGAAATTAAATATCAGCGCCTTCCTCCAGCGACTCCTGCTGTAAAACAATGGAACAAGATGCTATCAGGTATCATACAGGAAATTATTAATAACGAATTACATCATATCCGCATTATCACCAAACCGCGTACACATTCACTTTAATTTCCATGACAGCAAGAGCCGGTCCATCTTTGTGTTAACTTCTGATGAGGCAGTAGAGCCTTTGATATTGATAACATCCAGAGTGATACTGAACACAAAGTTTTCTTTGAACTTCAGCGAGTGCTAAAAGTTCAAAGAGTGCAGCAGTGATGTGTTTGGGGGAGTAAATGTCTCCATTTCAGACGGAGAGAAAACCCAGGAGTCCCTGCTGTTTTCACCGATGGAGGTACTGCAAAATTAGCTCATTACTCGCTTCATCTGAATTTTCACCTTAACACTAGAAACACTTTCTTGATCCGCTGGGACCGGAGCACAGAGAGCCCTTGACTACTGTGACTTCCCTCCCACACCAAAACCAACAAGGTGCTGGGAGTAAAGTCGGTCACAGCGCTCAGATACACACACAGCTCTCTGCGCTTCTAGTGTTAGATGTGACACTAGTCAAAGGCTGATGTAACACCAATGATGACACAGTACACAGTCTATTTCTATATAGTTTATTTTTCAGCTGACCTCCTGCCCCTTGAAAGACTGAAAAACAATGAGCCGGCTCTTAGGTTACAAAGTCTGAGGACCCCTTGTGTATGTGTGATGGGGCTAGTTTATTTAATATTGAGCAAGGTTTGAATAAACTGCCGTGCCAGACCCTGAACTTAACTACGTTTGCTTTCAGCGGCATCGCAATTTCATCTTCAACTTTAAACGTTTGCAGTACTGACATTGTGCCATTGACACTCTGAAAACGGCAGCAAATGCCTCCTTCAGACAAACAGTTTGCTCTTTCAGAAAAAAGATGTTATCATTACTAGAGATCAGTAGTCGTGAGGATACACCTGCTTTACAGAAATGAATGGAGGTGTGACATTTTCACCTCCCTTCACTGTGTTGATAAGAATATGTGTGAAGACACGTCAGGTAAATACTGAAAAAGTAAAACAGGCCCGTGAATAAGAGAGTGTGAAACACCTGAAGCCACCAGAGCCGTGGTGTAAATATAATGTCAAAAATATGTAGGAGACGAGGTGTTGGGGCTCGTGTGCGATTTTTACGCTGTTGGATCAATGAATAAGGCCTGTCTTAACATATTCATCAATATTATGCATCCTGCGCATTAAAGACAGAGAAATAAAGACAGGGGCGCCAACATGTGAAAAAGACACACATGACTAAGAAAAAACTTGCTCATTATGTGTATTATATAAGGAAGAGGTCACAGTCTCAGTGCTTTTATACGTGTTTTTTTCCGATCACTCAAGCTATAGACTAGCTGTCCAATAACCATGATGTAAAATGTTCCAGACACCTGCTAGTTTTTGTTTTACACACAAGGCAGAATGAAACCTCCTGACTGCATCACAATACCGAAAATGACTCGGATTGGGAATGACAATAAGGTACGTAAATGATTCAGTATTTCAACAATTATATTGTGTGTTTTTATTATTAGGGACACAACAAGCTATAATTTTACACAGACACTAAAAGTAGAAGTGCACCGACAGGTCACACTCAGTGAAAATCAGAGATTAAGCCAGTCAGGACTCTATGTGGTTCAAGGGTCATCATCTGGGGATGCACGCTTAGTACATTCACTCATTGCGATAAATGCGCAGCCATACGGTGACTAGATCAAGCAGAAGGGTACATAAGTGACTCACCACTCCATGACGATGAGTAAGCATTTGCGGCTCTGATAGAGGTTCTCGTACACATCAATGATTCGGACAATGTGAGTACAGGGGGAAGCTCGCCAGTGGAGCTCTACCTCTCGTCTGGCTTTGGGACAGTCTTGTAACATCTGTGGAAGGAGGACATCAAATTATTTTAAATTAAACACTGTGTAAAATAACAATTAATCTAAAGAAATGCAGATACAAACATGTAAACAATTAAGGAAATCACAGTAGGTTTCTCAAGACACTTGTCGAAGCTACATTTAAGAATGTTGTCGGTCTGTAGTGCAACTAACAATGTGCTGAGCTTTGGCAACAGGAGCACGTAGAATACTCATTTATTATTAAATTGGGGTGGGGGGGTGTTAGTTTACAATGCATCATTAAACCATGTTTTTTAAATGTATAAAACGTAAACAAACAGATACATAAAGTGGATCTCAGTCAGCTGTGGAAGTGATGAACATCTGGTAAAAATCCCCATAAATACATCACTGAATGTCTTTACAGCACTGTTTTAGTTTTGTGACAACCCTGTCATCAGCTTTAATGAAGTGTTTTGGTTATAAAGTTGACTCATGAACAATGTTGACTTTCACACAGAAAAAGCACCCGCTGCTTCAAAGCTCACAAGCTGAAGCTTTGGCTCCCTCTGTGGGAAGTTTAGCTTCTTTACACTTCCCCTCAATAACAGTCTTGGTAACAAAATGCTCACCCCTCTACAAGTGCCATTTTCCTATAAAGTGCTGCATTGTAATTAAAGCAGGCATGAGAGGTAAGCCCATGAAGAGAGGGTTTATTTTCAAAGGCTACCCACAGCAAACAAATACGACGTCCATTTGCAAAGAATACCCTGTAAAATATGCTTTAAATAAAATAATAACAACAACAAAATAGACTCCATCTGTAGTACAGACAGTCCTTAAACATGTTAAATATCAAGTCTATTTAATTTAATGAGCTATTTCTCAGCAATTCATTGGTCTTTGGTCAAGTACTTTCCAGGAGTTTCATTACAAAAGGTAATAGCATGAGGAACTCATCCCAGACATCTGCCTTAACTTACTAAAATAAAAGTGCAAGGGAAATCAATATATTCAGCACAAAATCTACTTTTTTACTTGGTCTAATGCTAATCAGTGTCTCTAGAGAAAATGGGAATGTAATGCAGTAATACACACAGTCAAATCTCTGCAATAAAAGACATGGATGAAACTATGCAATTAAGAAAATCTGCTAAAAACAGAACCATGTTTCAATTTTGGACATAAACTGCATAATATTTTGAAAAAACTAAGTGTAGAGGTCAGTGTGGGACAGATTTTTTAATACCACTCCCTTCAAACTGTGCCCTGCAGGTGTCAGAAGTATTTGTGCCGCTCTCACCCACAACATAGACTTTTAAGCCTGAAGTCCAGCATACTTTATAATACAGTACAGCTGCCTTAAATAGACTGTGGGGGGAAAAAAAACATTAACACTACATAAATAAATAAATACATATATAAAACTTTGTATTCCCCTGCAAAGGGAGCATAGGTACACACTTTATTTCCGCTTATTTCTTGATCATTTAGCTATTTTTGTATATTGATTGCGCATGGCAATTACTGGTTCATTGTCTTTTTGATCATTGTCATTTTATTTATTGATCTTTCTACATGTTTATGCGGTTTCTCTCCCACGATGACTGGATTAGTTAACTGCACGCACCCATGCATACGTAGTGATACGTAGTCTCCCTGCAAGATATGGTGAAGGGACCCAGACCCTTGGTGCCAAAACATATATTTGTGCTTTACGCATACATTAATTATCCCAGGGTGCGCATGGCTGAAGTGAGAGGCTACACTGATTACCAAAGCATGCTGCAACCCGCCACGAGGCACGATTGTTGTCTCTGGTGTGAAACAGACTTTAGAGGGCAGATAAGAATAGCAGGTGGCATTTGCGGGGATACCAGGCTAGAGATAAAGTGATGGCAGTGGAATCGTGGAAATCAAACAGCCATTATTGTGTTATTATGATTATCAGGTCTGGCCTATTATTAATGTCGTGCTCCTTCCATCTCGTGCTCTCGTTCTCGCACGTGTACATCATTTTCTTTAACGCCTAACTATTTCATAGGTTGCTCTTTTGGCAGGGTACACACCAATCAGCCGTAACATAACTAATACCTCCTTGTTCTGACAGACACTGTCCACCGACTGTATACATGCACTTTGTAATTTTACAGATAAAAACTGTAGACCATCTATTGCTCCAGACCCTGTTCTTCAATGGTCAGGACCCCCACAGGGCCACCAATATACCAGTCGATATCTTTGGTTGGTCGACTATTCTCGGTCCAGTAGTGACCATGAGGGTTTAAAACCTCCTGCAGCACTTGTGTATGATTTACTCGTACCACCACCACCAGCACCACAGTGGTGTCACTGCAGCGCTGAGAATGATCAACCACTCAAATCATACCTGCTCTGTGGGGGTTCTGGCCACTGAAGGAACTGAAGACCGTCAACAACCAGTGGATAAATTATGTCATAGCAGTGCCTTTATCAAATCTGCCCAAATTTGATGAAAATACAAGTAGAAAACCGGTCCGGGAGGTTGTAGAGTTGTGTTTAATCGTCTGAGGAGGCCAAGCTTGAACAACACTGCATATCACTACAAGAACACCACCACACCCACACTGAAGCATGGTAGTGGCAGTATTGTAGATTGTGGCCGTCTTTCTTGGTGCTTTAGTCAAGGTGAAGGGGGTTATGGACAGCTCCTTATATCAGTCAATTTCAGCACAACATTTTCAGACCTCAGCTAAAAGAAAAAGCTGAAGCTGAAGACGTATTTCACATTTCAGCACGACATCGGCCCATATTTTCACATCAACAAAAAGTCTGGCTTCACCAAAAGTAGTTTTGGAATGGCCCAGACAGAGCCCCGACCTGAGGCGTGAGGATGGCTGTACGCAGAGAACATCACGACGACTCAAATGAAAAAGGTAAACCTGCGGTGAAGAAAAAGAAGCACAGGTACAACGTCTGGGCCAGTTAGACCTTTACAACACTGAAGGCACAAACGAAAAAGGACAAAGACTAAGTTATTTACATCAACTGTCTTAAAATAATGTGAACAGGCCACAGAACTTATTTGCTTCCTGGCAGTTTATAGCCATTTTACACTGGAATGAAGACCCACTCAGACACGGAGAAGTTGCAGTCACGGTGTGTGTTAGAGGTATGAACCAAGCTATGCACTTGTCTCCGTTGTATGTTGTCTCAGACTGGTCGACAGATTCTGTGAAACGGACACTTATAAACACATACATATCCTGTTATTTGCCTATTTAGGAATATTTTACCTTCAGTTACACAGATATCGCCATGTATGAAAGAGGATTGTCTTGCAATACACTGAGTATGACTAAAATCGCAGTAAACGTCGTCTTGGGCAATATATTGTGATAGTATTGTTTCGTGAGATTCTTCTAGATTCCCAACTTAGAGGAGAAGCCCTCACAATTGAACAGATACAGAGCGCTTTTGCAAGGAAGCGTGGGCAAAGACTGCTGCATCAGGATGTGTCACGTACTGACAGACTCCTACCCAAAATCTGAATGCTGTCATGAAACAAAAAGGTGCTTCAACAGAATATTAGTTTAAGGGTGTACATATTTCCATCACGTTATGGTACATTTGTCAGTTTTTATCCCTCGCCCCAACAATTATTTTCCAGCTGAATCGAACAGATAATGTTATATTAAAGGAACACTAGGTAATAGTTGCTTTTTCTGCTCCTGGGGCTCCCCCTAGTGTATTTGATTTTTTACAGCACTCTACTGAAATCAATGTGGAGGGGATGTGCTTCCCTGCCCCGTTACCAGTGCTACAGGTTCTGCAGTGCTGAGCCCAGATTAGCAATGACAGAGCCTCTGTTCTCTTTATTACAGGTCAGTGAAACATCACAATGATTTTGAAGCTGTAATATTATAGTAAAAATATAACATTGTTCCTTTAAAAAGGCGGGAAAATTATTAATCTTTACAAAATCCTGACATTTTAACAGGAGTAAGCAGAGTGTTTAAATGCACAGTTCACCAACCAGCCATAACTTTACTACCACCTAGGACTGGACGATACATACAAAATTTATATCACAACATATTTCTAAATTACAGTCGATACGATATAATTCATAAAAATATATTATCGATATAAACAACATAAAAGTCAAAGAACAAACCAAGAAAGAACCATGAAATCATCATCAATCATAAACCTCTTGGTTTTGTCAACATTGTAATTTTTAAAATAACTTTAAAATTGAGTATCGACAGCGCCCTCTAATGACCGTCAGTCAGATGCTACAAATAATTTATATTATTTATATTATTTAAAAACCATATTAATGGTATTGAAATATTTTATATATTGTGATATATATTAATACTGAAGTATTGTCCAGCCCTACTACCACCACCTTATTTACACACACTCACTGTCCACTGACTGCATTCATTCACTTCACAGTTCTAGTTACAGACGGCAGTCCATCTGTTCTTCAACTCCCTGTTCTTCAAAAGGTCAGGACCTCCACAGGACAACCACAGAGGAGGTAATATTTGGGTAATGGATATTTTTAGTTGGGGGACTCCTCTCTGTGCAGCAGGTACCCTGAGGTCGTAATGAAAGAAAATACATGAAAGTTGTAAAAATAAATAAAGCACTTTGGGGGGTGCTATATGTATAAATCCAGCTCTGTAATAATAGTTATTATTTGAATATTTACAGTGATGCTTGTGGATGAGTATACATACAGCCTCAGAGAATAAAACCATTCTCCAGCACAAAGATCAAAATTCATAAGGTTCAAAATATAAAACGGATTGTTTTCTACAGTAAAACTCAAGTATAAACATAAACCTCAGTGCAGTACGATTTGGAGGCATGTCCTCACCCACTGACGCACACAAACACACACAAAGGCATGGTATACTGCACCACACAGTTATGCATGACACCGTGTGGAAAGAATCTTATGACGGTGGCCTTTGCAAAGATTCTCTCTCTCTCTCGCGGCCTCGGAGTTCCTCTCCCAGTTAGAAGCCCCTAGGCTCCCCCTCTAATTGTGATTCACTTTTACAGCACTGTGGTGAAACCAAGTCTCTACACTCAACAAAACACTTGGCTCACTCTAAAGAGTAAAAGCCAGTCCAATATTTATTAATAATAACAATAATTAGGGGTGCGCTGATTGTTAACACTTGGCTCACTCTAAAGAGTAAAAGCCAGTCCAATATTTATTAATAATAACAATAATTAGGGGCGCGCTGATCGTTAATTTCTTGGGCCGATAAAATAACCGATTATTAGTACCTTGGAGTAGCCGATAACTGATAATTTTATCGTTTTGTTTTTAAAGCAGTTTCACATTGGACTAATCAAGTAATCACAGGTCTTTTCTTCTGTATTTGTACATTTCTGTATTTTTATATTTTAGGTTTATTTGTTTTTCATTTATATTTTTATAAAATTTAACTGTTGGTTCCATATGAATGGTTTCTGGAGGGGCGCTAATTAGTGCAGCACCAGGTTTGTTTTGGAGAGTGAGGGAGAGAAGGAGAGAGAGAGAGATAGAGAGAGAGAGAGAGAGAGAGAGAGAACCAAGTGGAACCAAGTGCGGAAGAGTGATTTTTTTCATCGTGTTTCAGTAATAAATTCAGACGCCAAATGACTATATATCTATTTTTCATGTGTTTTATATGAGGGCTTCTGCACTGTGGTGGTTGTGGGTATCTGTCAATTAACCTGCTGTGTGTGTGCGTGTGTGCTTTACACCTGTGTGTGTGTGTGTATACTGAGCGCTGCTGATATTTAAAATTAGTTTTCAACCGTAAAAACGATATAATATATAAACCGATATAAACCGAATAAAATGGAAATTCCTCATAGTGATGGTGAAATTTAATCCCAGAGACAGTTCTCTGCTGAAACTGTGAAAAATGTCTATGCAGCAGACGTAGTTGTGCATTTACAGGTGTCAGTGCATCACAAAAAAGGCACAGAGTTATTGGTATAATATTGACTAAAACTGCAATATTGGACCGAAAACAATAACTAAAAAAAATCTATAAGTACAGTGGATCCTCTACCCACGAAAATGATCCGTTCCGTGACCCGGTTCCTAAGTGGAAAAGTTCGTTTCTCGAGTCAGTTTTCCCCATTTAAAATAATGGAAAAGCAATTAATGCGTTCCAGCCCCCACCCCGAAAGTCACCCTTTTGCACTGATATATGTTTACAACACTCTCAAATTAGTAAAAAAAATACAGTGGAAACAGTAATAAAAAAGAAATAATAAAGTTGTAAGTGGTTACACATCACTACCTTGAAGACGTGACGACTGGCTGGAGGAGTAACACAGGCACTGGCTCTATGACGGGAGGTGGGGGGTGGGGGGAATAACGGAGAGTAGGCGGTGAATGTGGGGAGACGAAGCGTAGATACGGTTTAACTTAGCACGAATTTCGATGTCTGCTATTTACACTAATGCTAAATTGCTAAAGCTACAATGCTACTCTTAAAAGCTCACTCCAGTCTGGGCACTGGGAGACTCGCCTATTGGGGTCAGTGGCCATTTCCAGCCGCCGGCTCGGGGGAGGCTCGGGTTCGTTTCTAGAGTCATGGTTCGTTGGTGGAGGAAAAATATATTCAAATGCCCGGTTCGTATCTTGGAAAGTTCGTTAGTAGAGGTTCCACTGTATATTGGTTGCTGATAATATCGTGCGTCAATAATAATGCATTACATCGGCCTTTACTTTACTTCCTCATTGTCCTCTTTCATCATGAATTCCAACATTTCTGCATTTATTTTTGTTATGGGCACAATATGGATTGGACTAATACACTATAACAATATACACTCATATTGATTATCCTCACGGAGTCTAATAAAATCATTCAATAATATCAACAGCTACGTAAAACAAGTCTTGACAAGGCATGTTAATAGAAAGGAATGAAATAAAGAGCAAGACAGCAAAGGCTGTGTGCTGTTCCAACAATAGGATCTGAGGAAAATCTTACACCATTGTTTAACATGTTAAAAGGTTGCAAGACGTCCAGTAAGGTTATATGCCCTATTGTTTAAGCCGGTCACATAATTACATGATTCGTCTACAAATGAAAAGCAGGTTGCCAAGCCAACAAAGCTCTGTGAGACACCAGATCCTGTGGACACCTGTCCTGTACCTGCATTTTCTAAAGAGTACAAAGGGACTAAGCCCCTTGTAGCAGTTCTGCTTGGAAATAAGCTACAGCCTTTTTCTTGTTTTGTTTTGACAAAAGGGGAGACATTTTGTCATGTGTCATGTTTGCATTTCCCTACTGTAAAACCACAAAGACGATGTTAAACTGTGGCACTAACCTAAAGCTTAAAACACTTCACTGGAAGATAAACTGGACAACCAAGCTGTACAAACAACTATGTAAAAAAGATGCTATGCCTTTGTTAAAGCACAAAAGGAAATATTGTCTGTTAAAGTGTTAGGATTTGCACTTTCACTGAATTATTTTGGCTTTATCTGTAAAAACGTAACTGGTGTAGTGGATTATTAATTGACCTGTATTCGTATATTTGTGAATAAGGAGGTTTGCTGCCAATGTTTGCCAACACCACAGTTGAGCCATTCCAATAAAAAACTGTAAGTACTTCAGAAAGAAAGCAGTGCCCCAGATGTATAATAATGCTCAAGATGAAGCTGAGTGGTTAATCAAGGGAGTGAGTTTCCCTCGTCTACAACTGACATGTGATCATGTACTAACATGACTATGTCATTGAGGGCAACCTTTATTTTGCCTCAGTGGAAGCTTGAACACAAATGTTTGTGAAGAGTGTACTCTCCAGACTGCTGTTTGCAATTATACAGCAGAAGGTCTTCGATCGGCACTCCTGGACTGCAAACTGAATGAGGAAAAAAAATAACCTGAATTACAATGGACATGGCTGCAAATATAAAGTCAGCCACAAGAGACCAACTGGAATGACATTGATTAAATTGCTTTGTACATTAGGTCCAACTGGGTACGGCGAATTCAGTTAAAAGGAATGGCACTGCACAGAATGTGCTCTCTGTGAAATCATAAAAAGTGAAACTGCCCTCTGTTCCGGTTCACGAACCTAATTTTGAACCGTTCTGTGCATTTCCAGCAATACGAAACCGTGAGGACGTCTGTGGGCGTGGCTAGTTACAGGAGCAAGGTGCACTGGCGACACCCACGACGAGCGCAGAGTGTAGTCTTCTACGTCTTATCGCCAAAAGTTAATCCATGTTTAATTCTGGAGAAAAACTAACATCTCTAACAGCAGCACAAACGCTCGCAGGTCGTCTACACGCTCCGCCGTCTTCTCACTTCTGTTTACTGCCGCTGTGCAGCGCCCCCTGCTGATGACGTATTATGTGATGTATCCTCAGTTCCACTAAAACTGGTGGAAACCTGTCTGGTTCGCAAAAAAAGGACCAAAGTTCTTATAAACCCGAACTGAACCAGATCACAAACCAGAACTTTTGGTCGAAAGGCGCCATCAGTCACTTGGTGTTTTGCAGGATAAATATACAGTGGAACCTTGGTTAACGACCACAATCCGTTCCAGAAAGTTGGTTGTAATCCGAAATGTTCGCTATCTGAAATTATTTTTCCCATAAGAATTAAAGAATATAGAAATAATTGGTTCCCAGCCCCTGTAGACCCGCTAATATATAAGTGTTATAAGGTTATATAGGTATGTTTTATTTTAATGAGAACAGTTATAATACACTTCATAAAGAGTTAAATAAACATACTAACATTAAAGAAAGCATTTAAACATAAGAAAATTTACCTTTTTGACTGCAATGTGGTGGTGACAGTAGATGGAGGTGTGGGGAGGAAGGGTGGAATTACTGCTGGGAAGGGGAATCCCCCTCCATGAGAACAACTGGCATTGCGAATTCCAGGGTCACTTCCCTTTTCTGCCGAAATTTTGTTCGCTAATCGGTACAAATTTTTGGTCGTGACCCGATTTGTTCACTAACCTAGGCATTCGCTAACCGTGGTTCCACTGTATTGCACATCTGATTTAATAGATTTTCTAAAATGACAATAAAAACTACATGAAAAGGGGCCTCAGCCCCTTGCTGTTTTTGGTGTCCTCTCAGAGTAGGGCTCTTCTATTGGCTATATGAGCCGCCAGTCCCAACCTCTGCAACTAAAGTCCTGTTAAAAATCACCTACCAGACACTATATTAGCACTGAGCAAGCAACGGAAGCAGAGGAAATTTGGAAAATAATTCATAAGTCTCGTTTTCAACATAATTTTTTCAGTTCACATTGCCCCATGCTCCATATTTGTTCAAATTAAACTTCTGTGAACACACGTGTATTTCAATAGTACGCAGGGTTCTTTATTCTGTCCCCCTCACTCTGTATAAAACATGTAAAAAAAATTACACAACCGATGTAAACAAAAACAACGCAAAACATCTGTGAGTCTATGAAGGTGAAAACAGTTTACAAAAAAAAAAAAAAATCTATTAACTACTCCTTGCCTTAAATGGCAGCAGATCTGCAGGCAATCACTGCCCCATCTGCCCAAGTCTTTCAGGCAGGGCCGTCATCCACTCAGTGGGAGGATGGCAGATGTGGCCCATGCACTCTCCAGAGGCCCAACACAAAGGAAGCCCTCAGGACAGCACAAAGGAATAGGGTGAGGGGCAGCAGTAGGAAGGAGAGGAGGGAAAGGCAGCATCTCCCACCTGCTTCTGTTTAGAGAGCCTGGAGACAACAGGCTGGGATGGGTGAGCAAAGCCTCAGATTCTATAGAGCCAAGTGTTTGAAAACAACCCTCCCTTACAGGATGTATGTGTGTATACAAATGTATGCATACTTTACTGTTTGAGACTTCTGTTCAGAATGTTGTGCATCGGACTGGTTGAGATTATATTAGGCCAGCGTCTGCTAACCCTTGCTTAACCCACACCTGGCTACAACAGGGGGTCATTACCCATGAAGCCTAATCACAACGAGTGACATGCATTCGTTTCTTCCTCTCAATGGAGACAAAAAATAAAAGTGTGATGAAAAAGCATTTTTCTGGCTACTGAAATAAACTGTAAAACCGACCAGAAGCACAAACCCACCACAAGCAACACCAGGGCCATAAAACATAATCAGGAACATTCCTCTAACTTCCTCCTCTTTGCAGTAGGCTTATTTGGTATGATGACTCAGCCTTTCACATCCCACTTCATTAACAGAAAGAACGAACAGATTCACTGAACAGTGTCGGACTGTACTGTACCAGAGAGCTCTAGACAGAATGTATTATCCTCCATAGGAGTGCAGACAGCACTGATCCTCACTGGGAATGTATTAGTCTTACTCTTGTTGCAACCCACAGTCACCTCAGGAGGTAAGGACATAGGGGAAGAGAAGTGTTAAAGGCTAAGGAACTGATCAGAAAGTGGTTTGACCATTTAAAACGTAGGGTTTTTAAAACAAGGGATTGCCATGGCTCCTTTGTGTCATTAGAAAATTTGCTTGACAATACACATTCAGTCTGAACTTCCTCCATTTGTGTTTAAATCAAATTACACGGTAAAGCAATAAAGGAGGTACTTATTTTACGCTAAAAAGAAACACATAGGAAAGACATGAGAAAAGGCTACATTCATAGTACAAGCCTTGTTAAGAAGGTACACATACGGTCTGTCCCTAAACCTAGTGAGTTGTCTAACCAGAGAGCATTTTACATCATAGTGTGCGCGCTCCCTACACGTAAGCTGTCCCAGTTCTCAGACACCTCATTATGCTGCCTGCTAAGATTTCTTAATTTGACTGAATTTTAAGGCAGCATTTACCCCTCAGCCACGAAGCAATCCAAAAACTGGTTAAAAAACACAGGTTGCGTGCAGTGGGCGGGAAAAAGCCATGACACACTCGCTCTCCTAATACATCGCCTCAATAACCTGCCTCATGTGGACAGTGCCTACCGAGGCAGCTCACTAGGATTTGGGACAGACCCATACATAATGCAAGAGACCAATATCTGAACAAATCTGCCCCTGATGTGGCACGCATTGATGCATGTTGCTGCCGTAACAAAACAAAAAAAACAAATAAACTACTCAATTACTACTCAATTTTTTTGTTGCTGTTTAATAGAGCTGCCCTAGGTGCAGCTCTATTAGGAATAAAATCTCATATGACCATTCACATTCATGTCGCATCTCCACGAATCAGATACGTATCTAGGACCACATATGTAAGTGACACACATCTGATTTGTTTAAAAAAAAAATAATAATAAAAAAAGTGAGGAACCCTTGTAATGTCTGTCTGATGTTTGTCAAACTAAAGCAAAACAAATCAGATTTGAGCCACTTCTGCCTGGTAATGTGAATACAGCCAAAGACACACAGAACAGTTTTAATGTTCTGTAATCAGCCTTTCTTTAAACAAAACTGATGTCTAACAGAACAATTTCAGAACTTAACAAGTGCACCATTTATAGTGGGTTGTTAAATTCAAAATGGTTTAAAAAAAAACAACAACACTTGAGTGCATTAGCACAGTAATTTGGGGATCTGGAAATCCCATTAACTCTCAAACAGTGGAACACTGCCTGGTGCATCTTACTGAAGCTGTGGCTCTCCAATCACAGCCCTGGACCAGCAATAAGATCTGTCACAATAGCCATTTCTTTATGCCATTGTTATAAAGTTAACAGCATAATGATGCAATTACATTAAAGAGCAGTTAATTTAAGCAAAAATAAGAACATTCAGATATTAGAAAATAAAATAGTCTAAATATCCGAAATAAAAATAAATAAAATAAATTCGGTTTTTCAGTTCACTATTCAAACAAAAACACAAAACTGCTCCAGAAAGGAGTGTTTCGCAGAGTGGACAGAGAGTGGACACAGGGTTTAAAAACTCCAGCAGCACTGCTGTGTCTGATCCACTCTACACCAGCACAACACACACTAACACACCACCACCACCACGTCAGTGTCGCTGCAGCGCTGAGAATGATCCACCACCACGTCACACCTGCTCTGTGGGGGTCCTGAGCGCTAAGGAACAGGGGGAAATGAAGTATACAGAGCAAGAGACTGATTACAGTCTGTAATCGCAGAACTACAAAGTGCTCCTATCTAGTCAGTGGAGCTGAGAAAATGGACAGTCAGTGTAGAGAAAAAGGTGGTGGTCATAATTTTATGGTTGATTGGTGCATACATTAAATATAATATGCTTAATAAATATAAATGCTTATCCTGTGGTATATGCCCAAGATTAACATGTTTAAATACTTAAAAATGAATGGACGCCTTTTTTTTAAAACTGCAGTTTCCTTGTCAATGCATAAAATATTTAAATTACATTTGTGCGTATTCACATTTAAAGTTTACGTTTGCATATCTGAGCCAGTGTAAACACAACTCTTAATTATTAAAGCACTAACTTATTTGCAGGCCATATAAGGAAATATAAAGCCAACCACCAGATGTCCTTCTGTACAGAGGGAATATAAGCACAGAAGTTAAAGATAGTTCATCAAAGGTTTCACTTTGACTAATTAACCACAAATAGTACTCCACAAAGACAGGGCTGCACCCATTTTTTTTTTTACTTTTTCCATAACTCTTTAACAACCAAAACGACACTTTGCTTAATGCATGCTGAATATCAAATGCTGTATTTCCCCAAAGATGCCACTACACTGCAGAACAGAACTGAGTCACAGATGACCATTACTACCATTGCTCATTGGCTGAGTCATATCATTTCCCTAGGGTACTTCCACCTGCCTTCGTGGTCAAGAAATGGAAATTCCTCAAAAGATAGAGACAAAGAGCCAAAAGGTGGATGAGCTACACACAATCGCTACGCATGCGATTTTATTGATCTTATTTTAATATTTAATACAATGTGCACTGGAAGAGTAATCTAGACTGATATGAATCAGAAAACACAAAGGTAGACAAAGAGATGAAGTAGATTTGTTTGAGAGAGACTTCGCTTTCTCAAAATTGGACAAAGTTGTTCTAAGGCACTTTCGACACTGAACAAAAACTTCACCTTTCGTGCTCAACGTCAGCTTTGAGGATCCCATTTTAACAACGGGGGCGTTAAGGATTTGCATTTAACAGCAAACTGAGTCATTGAATGACAGAAACATCCAAACATGTTGTGGACTGAAAAGCAGAACTCATTACCTCACTGGTTACCCTTCTTTTGTTGTTGTTGTTCAAATACAAATCTATAGTTTTAACGAAGCTAATCAAATTACAGCGGAACTGTGACTTACTGCTGTTACGTACAAATTCTGTTCAATTCTATATTTAAATAAGTAAACCTCAATCTCTTTTTGGGGCGATTTCTTGTGTTCGTCATAGTAACTGGAATTCACCAATGATTTGGATTAATTTGTTCCTAGTTTCAGAATGACGGTTACTGATCCATGAGTAGAATCTTTCATTATCATCATTGTTTAGGTTTTTACAAAATTATTTAAAGGGGGACCAGATTTTTATTATTATTATTCCCCATTCCTACAACATACACAAATAAACAGCCACGCTACTATAGAGAGTCATGCATTCTTCATTTTATCAATACATCAACCAAATACACCGACTAACTGCTTGTAACATAGCTACATATCTGTCAAAACAAAAAACACTGTATAATACAAGGCTGCAACAAAGCACTATTTTTATGATCAATAAATCTGACTATTAACTTAGAAAATGTGTATCAAGACAATAGTTAAACCTAATATTTTTTGCAGCATTTCAGTGAAATGTAATGAAGAATGCCCTATTTTTAAATAATAAATCAAAATGACAAAAAGCCCACTGCGAGGTGTGTTGCTGCCTTGCGCCCAGTGATTCCAGGTGGGCTCCGGACCCACCGCGCCCCTGAACTAGATATGGGTTACAGACAATGAATGAAATGGAAAATGACAGAGATAAAAATAAAATACAAAATGTCTCTCACCCACCCCTTCCTCTTTCTAAAAGAGATTTTCATTACAAATGTTACATGTCACATGCTCCGAGCTAAGGCTGACTCTCTTTGGAAGCTATATTACCTGCTGTAGAAACGAAGTGCTCAAACGGTGTTGAGGCATCAAGGGGATGGAGCAGGATGTAGGCGTACACATTATGTCAAAGAATATATAATATAAAAGATATAATATTAAAAAAATATAAAAGCGCTAGTAGGGCAAGGCCTAAGATTCACTCAGATCCAGCTGCTTTACAGTATCACTGTTACACATGTAAACCACACCAAGCTTCATTTCTCTATTTGATAGTCGTTCGTGGTTAAAACAAGTACAGAAACTCTGTGTATACTTTTCTGTTAATTCAAGTAATAACTGCCATTTTTACTAACTCTTTTTACTCTTCAGAATATAAAGCAGCAGCTCGTTTGAAAGTTGAGTGAAGCATTAGTAGTGCAATCAGATTGTTGACTGTTAGCACTACTCTGCAGCTCTCTCATGATCTGGAGACAAATCAATATAAAAAAATAATAAAATAAAGTGAGTAGACTATAATTGTTAAGGGCGGATGCCTGTCTTTCCCCCACCCCACAAATGTTGCTGGGAGCCCACAGTGTTATTGTTAATACCAGCCATAACCGCTGTCTGTTCAGACCCAAACGGATTGTTAATTTATTTGGGTTACAACAAATCAAATAATTGGCCAAATAGCCGACATGAAATTTGAAGAAAAATATTTTTATAATCAATTATTAGTGATCAGATGTTGCACCAAAAGCATAATATTTAAAAGCAACATTTATGATTGTGGGGAACTACAGTTCTATTTCGTTTTTTTTTTTACGTTCAGAAGCTCCACATCTTTTAAGGTGGAACAGCATGTTTGTGAGAAAAAAATGTATAAATAAGCCTTATTTTAGCTTAACGTTTTTATTCATTGTTTGTTTTACCACGGAAACTTGTTTTAACTCAAGTTGTTTAATTTTGTATCCCTTTCTGTCTGTGTTTACTTTAATGCAGTTACCAGCCTCCCAAAGTTAGAGTGGGTTCTACCCTAAATAATCTGAAACAGCCAAAACCAATATTATCCACCTATTGAGCGAGAATAAAAACATTCTCATCTCTTTTCATGATTTTCAACATTTGGGAGTCTCTTTGCCATTTCTCTGCTGTGAGCAGAGCGAGGAAAGCCTAGCCTGTCTGACCAAGCCACTTTGATTTTTATTTAGTTGTTTACTTATTGCATGCAAACGGACTGGAGCTAGAAATGGTGAGGAAACAACATGTGAATTTTGTAAAAAGTGTTTGTTGATTCACAATTGTGAACGTTGATTTTCAGAAAGCCACCAATTCACAAAAGTGTCTGTGACAAAAAGTTTGGTCAAAGCAAGGAGGAAATAAACCCATGCGTTTAAATTCAAATTTAAACCATGAGTAAGAGGAAGTTTTGTCTGGGCACATTTGCCCCAAAGACAAGAATAACTAAAAAGGTATTTGGTTTCTATTTCCAGTGGAATGTATAGTGCAGCACAGTCAAAAAGAACAAAAAAATAAATTTGACAGTTACATTAGCGCTTAATAACATTGTGTTTATGGCACTGAATGTTTTGTTTCTTTTTACTGCAATTGATGCACTATGATAAATAAACAAAAACTCTAGCAGGACGACCATTCTCTGGAAGGAGCTATCTGCACTAGCAGCTTTTGTGTGCATAATCCAAAGAGAAGACACCATGTAGAATTCACAAATTTCCTAATACAGTGTCTTATAGATAATTATGTTTTGACATCTGTATATGTATGGTGATATGAAACACCTGTACTGGCCCCCTATTAGTGCATTCCCACACACTTTAAAAACCCTGCTTTGTAAAATGTTACCGTTTTGGGGTGGTCATTCTGGATAGTACAATGTATGTAAACAGATGAAAGACCAAAGCATTAACAGCACAGTGCATATTAATTCTGAGGTTATAAATCAGATGAACGTAATGCTGCTGTCTGGGTTACATGAACATAGCCTAGTTAGTGATAGAAAAAGGAGGGCATTTTCTAATCTGCAGTCACAAACACATCCTGGACACTGCCCTAAATAGGGACTTTCCACCCAGACCCTCTAAAGAGGAAGAATGGTTGAGGAGCAAAAATGTCAAAGATAGGAGAGCAATATTTTGTGGGGAGTAGAGGGACCTCTTTTTTAATTATTATTATTATTATTAGGAAGGGGTAAAGTATGATGTTGTGCTTCTTTTATTAGTGTATACGGTTCCCTCAACTAAGAATGTCATATTATGCAAAAACATGGGTTTTGTTTACACCGCTTGAGCCTGTCTCAGAGCCTGTTATTGGCATGTAATAAAAATAAATCCTGATTATTTTTATTTTATAGAATGAAACTAGAAATGCACGGGCTGCAAATGTATTGGCCGATTCTGATTTCCAATTTTTTATTAGCATATGTCTGGCCGATCCCAGTTCTTTCTAAGATACTTTCTAAGAATTATTAATGACAACATACAGACACATTTTGTCCAACATTGTCAAAATAATGATTATATGCACTAGTTTACAGGGCTAAGGCTTTCTTTTCACAAGACTCCAGATACAATAAAAAGCAATATTTAAATAAAGTGCAGCCCCACTGATTACATTCACTTTGCATGTGTTCACTTCATTCCATAAAGACCACTTTTTTGAGAGTTTGTTTCTTCTGCCTTTAAGTTAAGCGTTATCTGTTACTTGGTAAAGGACAGACACACGTGAGGTTTAAAAGGTGTAGACCAAATGTTAAAAGGTGTAGGCCCCCATTGTGTGTGGTTTTATTTGTGCTGCTGTCGCCCTTGTGCCGTGAACAAGTGTAAATTTGACCGGCACATGATCAAATATATGAAATTAATCAGCTGGTCATTGGTGCATTTCTAATTAAAATAGGTTAATGCATTACAGCGGCACCTGCTGAGGGCTGGGATATGTTAGACATCGAGTGCACCGTTAGTTAATGAATTTGATGTAATGGAACCAGTCAAATCTACTAACTGTACTTAACACAGGACAAATTTTTAGGTAGGTTGTTTTAATTTTACAGCTGATCTGGGTAAATTTTAATTGTTCAGAGTGAACAAACATACTGTACCCTCTCCTTCTGATGCAGGTCTAAACAAGAACTTGGGATGGCCTCAGAGTACGATCCAGTCAAGCTGGAATCAGGATCATTAAACGCACATTAATCTGAGAATCTTCCTTCTTCATTAATATGGGAACTGACTAATTACAAATGAAAATCAAGATGAATTTGGGTTAAGTAAATAAACAAATCCACACAACCGAGTAGTCTCGAATAGCTTACCACACAATGTATCTTTCCATTTTAATTGACTGATCAGAGTCTGTCAATAAAAGCATCTACATACAATTACAAAGTGTTTAAAGGAAAACTGCAGTATTTCTACCTTAAAATAACAGCTTTTAAACGATTGTGATGTTGTAAAAGGGAGAATAGAGCCTCTGTGGCTGGGTCCACTGCAAGTTTACTGGAATAAGCAACTTCTGAATCATGGGGTGGGCAACTCGTGAGAAATGTGTAACGCTTTACGGCACAAATCTCACAGGTGTTTACCTTGCTACATGAAGAATCTAGCTCTGTATTCCCAGTATGGACATTATAAGAGGGAGGGAGGGACGGGGAGGGAGAGGGAGAGAGATGCGTTTACTGTAAACATGCATTACACTCAGCAGCATGTAGGGGGAGCTCAAGAGACAAAAAAGCCTATTCTTACATTGTATTCGTTTAAGTAACACATCAGTTTATATTTATCCCAGCTGGTACAAAGACGCAGCCTTCTGACGACTCTGACTGACAGTAAATAACAACCTGAACACCACATGTCAAGCATTCTAGTAATTAATCCTAGACAGGTGAGATGTGCCTGGCTGCTAATTACTTTAAACTGTTATAACACATTTAATCAGCCTCAGATTTAACAGATTAATGAAATGAACGTTTACAGACAGTACTTAGAGTACCACCACAGAGAAAAACCTTAAGGCATTAGTGTACTGTGCTTATTAATTTATCAACATGTCTTATGAGCACTCTTTAGTATAAACTGCTAAAAGGTATTGCTCTAAAAATGACTTCTGAATAAAAAGCCCAGGCTTACGTGCGTCAAACAACCTATTTCACCACCCTGCTATAAAACCAAAACACACACCTGTGTACAGAACAGCTGTTTGAGTGAGTGAGTGTGTGAGAGAGTAACTACAAAAGGCTGTTCACTGAATGCTGACTCCAAGTTATCTGAGAACGTTTTAGAGTAATGTATGCTATAGACCACACAGTGAGATAATTAACTTGAATCCAAACCATTAAGAGATAGACATACACTGGGCCTACTGGAAAATTAACGGTACTTAACTTTCTTTTTTTCTTCTTGTAGTTAATAAAGTAAGCAGCTAGTTATTTAACAGAGTCTTGAGAGTCTTTGCAGAAAAATAGACAGTAGGGCTGATCAAATCTAGGGAAATATTTAATTGTGATGAGTCATGATCTCAATAAGAAACCTGTCTGCCCTTCTGCTAGCTCATACATATCTCAGTACAAAAGAAGTGCCTATGCCACAGACACTCAACAACAAGTTGATGAAGTCTGATACGTTCAGTGCATTAAGCTGGCCTCACTATCAGGAATCCGCCAGTTGCTTTCTGATTGGCTATCTGCCTCCTTCTTTAAAGGCCTATTCACACACAGAGTAAGATGTTTTCACACGATAAAAACTGATGCGATTTTTAACGCAGTGGAACCTTCACACCAAGTCCCACACGTTTTCTGTCTCAGCGCTCTGAAATCACAGGAAGACACTGGACGAGAGAGAAATTGGTTCATTGAGTAGAAGCAATGATGAATTTATAATTTTTCCTTTAAACACTGAAACTAAACGCCACACTGAATCCTCCCCAGTCTCCAGAACCACACGGGAGTTCAGCGGTGTTTCTGAAGCTCACTGAGGGAGTTTGAGGCTCTGCTTCTGCGTGTTGCTCCTCCCATTAAAGAGATTATATTTTCTTTAACCTCGGCCATTTTATAGTCAGCGTGTCGCTTGTTCTTTAAGCTTTTGAGTTCCACTAGGAAAAATGAGCTGCTCCTTCACTGTCTCCCTGTTCATTTATTTGATCTGTAACCATGACAATGGTGTTCTGATTGGTGCAGAAAACAGAACAGCCTCTAATTCAAAATCGGACGCAGTGTCAGAGTCCATCAGTCTCGCACTCGGTGTGAAGGACACCGTTAACATAAGTGTGTTTGTTTTCAAAACTTCATGTGCATATTTTTTTGTTGCGAACATAATCATAAAGGCCAAAGTTGCAGACTTGTTATTGGTCCTATTGAATGCCATGTTAAGTGGCAAAAGGTACCAGACTCTCCTATCATGCTTTTCGACCAAAAGAACTCTTGGACTTGTTCCGTTCTGGCTCATAAGAACCTTGGTGCTTTAACAACTAGACACACCCACAAATGTCATCACAGTTTGTGCTGAAAAACATAATATTCTTTGGTTCCTGCTGCGAACGAACTGTTTTTTTGTTGGTGGAATTGTGATGAACTGTTCAAAATTAAGTTCACAAACCAGAACGGATCCCATTCCACGTTGGTGGAAAAGTGCTAGAGTTTATGCCAACGAGAAACTAGACGCAGCCCAACCTCTCTGACCATGGAAATGAATACTCCATTAAGATAAAGTCACCTCACCAAGCTGTTACTTGCATGGCTCCTTTTCTAACATTCAGTTCATTACTTTGGTGCAGAAGCCCTGGTTTCATCCCACACACACTGCACCTAAAGAGAGGTCTAAAAAGCTCTGAGCCATTTGTGACACTGCCTACGTGTCACTGTCAGTCCAGGCTGATGGCGACAGCATAAGCACGTGTGTACAGGCAAAAAAACACACATTAAATCCAATCTGAGAGTTCACATTCATGTCACATTTCCCACAAATTGGATACATATTCTCTATAGGACCAGTTAAATTAAAATTTCTTATTTGACATGTCCACACTGCCTTAAAAACATCAGATCTGTGTGGTGTTAAGCTGCCACTTTCAACAGACTTTCAGTTAATATTCTTTAGGATCTTTTACAGGACAAGCTATCACAAGGCACCTTCGCAGATGCTGTACTTACAGGATACATCACACATCAGGAACCTATTAGGAAGTATTTCACAATTTCAGGACATTATACAGGTGGGTACTCTTATTTTAGGCAAAACATATACCATAATAAACAACAGTGCTAATGAAAAAAGCAGTCCATCTGAAGCAGACTAGATAAACCACCCTGAGCTGCAGAAATCAGTAAAACCAAGACTACAACTGTTTGAATAGAAGTATAGCAAGGAGCCAACAGACACTATGGGGCAATTAAAATTAGATTTCCCTGACCTGCAAGCTACCATGGGCTGATTAAAACTGCGGGGCTTGCTCCAGAAGCGGTTAAAACCCAGGTTCATGACCTGTCCTGGCACGATTAAACCTCATTTACTATGTAAACCTGTTACCTCCCCCCAAGACCAACCATGGCCTATATCCATCTGCACATTCTAAAAAACAGCAATACACATTGATTTTAAACATATCAGTTTTTTTTATATAATAACTACTTACATAAAAGAGCCATAAAAAGGTGAACAGTTGTCCTCCCTGTCATGGGAATGTCTCAAGCAAGGACAAATAAACAAGCACGATTAACAAGAGCCGAACAAAAATAGCCTCCCATCTCAGTGCAATGCATGTGAAATGCAGAGCAATGACACAGATCCACTGCACCTTTTTAGAAGATGCTGTGCACATCCAAAGCAACAAAAAAAATTCACAAAAGCAGGACATGACTTATCACAATTTAGCCAACTAGTGTATAGTGGATTTTATGTGGAAAGCTATTACACAGGGGGCATGTTCTTAAAATTAAACATACAACTGGAGCTGCAATGATTCCCACACCGGCACTAAAGCCAATTTCACACCTGAAACGGCACGGCGTGCATGATGCCTCAGAGCCATTCCACAAGGCTTGTTATTTCACACTGGACACCACACAAACACATTGCAAGGCGATGTTTCTTTACTCCCACTGCCGCTCGTGGGAATGGAACCAATAACCTTTCAGTCCTAAGCCCTAGCTTGTTTATATGGTGTGTGGCCTAGATCGTACATACAGCAAGTCTACATGATTCTGTAATGTTTCTGAATACAAAATGCTTTAGTGCCATGCGCATCATCAAAAACAAACACAAAACACACTTTTACATTTCATGTGCATGTTCCTACCACGGTGTCACATGACGCACACCATCAATGTGAAAAGTTACACTGATTTATATAGGAACTTATTGCATATATCAGTGAGTCGTGTTGTGCAGCACAATTTCCACATCTGGTGTGAAATCGGCTCAAGACAGCTTGGAATTTGTGGTAGCTGCCACATCACTGTTCCAACTGCATATATTTATGCCAACTATTTATTCATTTTTTTCAGTTTCAGTTTTATTCAGTTTTGGGGTTCCATGAGAGTACAACAAATTAAATTGCATTTTTTAAACATACATAGGTATAACCTTAAATATACTGATGCATAGATATTGAATTTTTGGGCTGAAACAGTAAAAATATTTAGCATACAACAGTCTTAAAGTTTAGTACAAATAAGCAGGCTGACAATCAGCATAACCACTATCAAACAGCCATATAGAATTCAAACCAAAATTCCCACTGTATCAATGAAGCCATTTACCCAAGCTGCGAGTGTTAATGCACTGATTTGAATGGACACATCCAGTTTCACATCAAATTCTGTACTTAACACAATGCCTTTCATTAAAACACCCTTAATCTAGCTGAAAATGAATTAGAGGAAAACTGATTTATGGTACTTGGCTCACTGTACAGAACTTCCCTTATACATTGTGTAGCTAATGCTCACTACCAAATTCAAAATGATCTTTGGAATTTACATCAACATGACATTTGTCTGTCGAGAGATATAAGAATTGGTTTCCTGTGGCCAGTGGCCAAGGCAGCTGCACCTAAGATCACAATGTGTCTTGGCAGGCATTAGCTGGGATTGATGTAAAGCAGCAGTAAAATGTGCTATCTAGGGTGATGAATCATGTCCCACCATCTGGCAGGTCTGAGGGACCAGTCTGGGCTTGGATGCCAGTTTTCAGGTATCTGAGGAATACATTTATTTGTCAATATTTAACTTAAGTTTTCCTATAAACTATTCTATGCAAAACATGGGAAAATGTATTTTAGAACAAGTACTTATTCAACCTTATGACTGTCTCTGCACCAGATCGTCTTCGTTTATAGGTTTTAAAAACACACCTCATTATTTTCATGAGTGTATGAACTCCAATTTGGCAAGTCTGGAAACCAATTAATATCAATATGGGTCGCAATCAATAATTTTTACTCCTCTATTACCATCTCATTAAACCAGAGAAAGCATCAAGGCTGAGATCGTAGAAAAAAGCCAAGCAACAGCACACATCCCCTTATAACAGATAACTACTAATTGTTCTGACGCTTACACAGAGGCAGACGGTGTTGTTAAACAGACACCACATGGCTTTTAATCCCTTGCTTAATCAGCTCAATAGATCACAGGCTGGAGTCACACTTTAGTTCTGAGGAGTAAACAGAAGCTTAGATGACACGATCCCTACAACACGAGGGGTGGTGCTATATATGTTTTCACATATGAACTCCGGAAAACGTCTGGTGAAATCAGGTCAGAAAGAGCTGCCGGAGATTTTCCGTGTCAGACATGTTCTTACTAAAGGAGGAGTCTCACTTGGCTTGCATGCAGGAGGCATGGCATGAACTCATGAACTGCTCTGTTTTAATTAATTAATTTTAATTCAATTTGATGTTACATAAATGACCCAAATTTGATTTCTCCAGAACACATGTAGCAATGCAACCAGTCCATCTGGTTTCCCAGATTACTGAATAACAACAAATAAAAGCATTCAGCTTGGTGTAAAATCTTCAGGATGGGTGTGTACAAGTCAGGGCAAAGCTTGCCAACTGAAGGGCACAAGCCCTGACACTGTACACCCTAACAACAGGGATGTCCAAGTACAGGGGCTTAATGCGTCCCTTCTGCTTTGTGGTTTCCTGTAAGGCAGGTCCTGGTTTCCGTGTAAGAGGCTTTCATCTATGTACATAACTGTCTACACAAGTCTAAACAAGGCAGCATATGGATACACAACTAAATGCACGACAGTTCCACTGTAAAGTCTCCTGAGCAAAAGCAATGTCCCGCTAAACCTCCACAATTCAAGAACAAGGAAATCTGCCCACGGCTGGAATATTACACTGAGTTCCCATAAATGTCCCATAAATAACATTTTATTATTTTATGTTGTCAAAGAAGGGAGGTGGGGGGGGTATTTTTGGATACTAAACATTGGGAACTGATCTTAAAAGGAACCTCTATGATTGTAATCTTAAAAACTCTCTGGTCAGTTCGCATTCTGGAAACTGGTGTAAACAGAGCCTGAGTGTCAATAAACGACTTAAAAAAACATTGAAAATCATGTAAAAAGATGAGGATGTTGCTCTATTCCTGCTCCATAGGTGGGTAATATAAACATATTTTTGGCTGTTTCAGATTACTTAGGTAGGAACCCATTCTAAATTCGGCAGAGTGCCAACTTGCATGAAAGTAAACACAGACTGAACGTGCTACACAACTGAACAACTCGAGTTACAAATGAGTTTCCGTGGGAATTCAAACAGTGAATAAACTTAGACAAGTTACACTTCAACGAAAAGTATTTTTTTCTTCAAACACACCGTTGCACAGGAGCTTCTGAACTTAAACAAACCAGAGAGGACTGCAGTTCCCCACAATCATAGACATACCCTGTAAATCATTATTTCTACAAAAGACACCAAAGAGCAAGAAGAAGCTACTCAACATTAATGTTTTGGCCCACATTTCTACTCAGTGTTTTTTAAGAGTGCAAAATAACTCAACCCCCTAAAGAAAGAAAAGTTCTGGTTATCCCCAGAAAAAGGACAAAGGCCCTTTGCCTTTTCTTTAAAGGTCTAAAGGGAAGTAATCTGATCTATTTCCAGTAAAATATTAAGTAACATTAAGCTGATTAAAACATAATTAAAATTGAAAAATATAGTATATAAACTGCACAAACTCACCAACTCATTTTACTCTGAACTGGCTTAAACACTTATCTCAAAAACACAGATAGCACTGTATTTCAAAGTACATTTTCTTAATGTATTATGGTACACGCTGTAATTTATATCACCCCTAACACGGTTTGGCTGAACCTTCCTTCTCCACTCAGTGATCATTCATGTGGTCGCTAAGAGCTTCACTATCTACATCTCTCTCTCTTTCCATTATCCGTCTAATCTCTCCCTCTCTCAGACACACACAGAGTGGTATGTGGTGCTCCTCTGCAGCTAAAAACAGCCAAGCTGGGAGGAGGTGATGAATGTGGTGAGGAGCCAGATCTGACATCGGAGAGCAGTGAGCTCCCACACCATGACAGATACGGAGCCAGGGCACTGACATCATCACTGTCACCGTTAAAGCAACAGGGTTTCCCTTTAGAGGCGACTCAAGGTACCCAGTCAAACAACAGCAAAGGCAGGCTTCCTTTTATTTCCAGTCAATTTGCGGATGATTGCTGTTGGCTTCTTTGTTTAACATAAAACTGAATTCATTAATCCGCCATCTGCTGTTGACGCACACTTTCCTCCAGTCCCGTCCTAGGCGTCATGTTATAAAGACAAGGTACCCATAAATGTCATCATCTTGGCTCTAATAAACCAGTGCCTCGACTGAAACACCAGACATCAGCTGGCTGCCAACACCATGTTTCGTTTAAAAGCGAAAGGAGTGAATGAACGCCTCTGCTTTTCTCACTCTGCGTCTGGGAGCAGGCAGCCAGTGGGAGGAGGCTGGCCACAGGAGTGCAAGTGCTTTGACCTTTGAGACAAATAAACAAATTGTGTCCTCAATCCTGCTGACTGACCTTTGATTACTCTAAAACACCCACCGGTGGAGGCACCTGACTCATATTTCAATGGAGTGTTATTATATTAATAGGAGAAGAGATTAGAGCAGCTCTACTCCGTAAATGGCTGAAAGACAAACATAATCCACGATGCAAATGCTGACTCCATGCAAAGGAACCCAGCTGCATTTGTTCATGTCATTCATGTAAAGTGCAAATCTGCAGTGTTCTGTAGGTTTCCCTCGGTTAGTGTTCTAAGAAACAGGATTATTTTCCAAGTTGCGCAACTACGAACAGACCTGCGTCATGTTAAAACAAATAAACGTCTATTCCAGGGCTGCAATCTGTTACGTTCTCTGACTGCCTGTCAAACCTATGCAGCGTTAGCCGCACGTAGGGTCTGGAGGTAGAACTGAACTGCGATCCTGAACTGAATGATTAAAAGTGGATAAGTCAACTTCAGAGGTTGAGCATCATGAAGACCACCAGTGCTCTAGCGCAAGGAAACAACGCAAAACCACCGTGTCACTGGACAGTTTTTCTAAACAGGTGTTCTCAGACCTAGAAAAACGTGCGCTGATGACACTAATATAACCATATCATGTTTTCCCCCTCAGAGATAGAAGGGGGTAAACAACCTAGTGCACCTATGGGTTACTTCCCTCCACTGCCTAAACAAAAGAAAAACAAAAGATGAAGGCAGTCTAACAGCATTCTTCCCCAAGAGAACAAACTTTCACTTGGCAAACGATATTAATGAGGGGAAAGACAAGTCCTCTAGTATTTCCTTTTCAACAGTAAGACTAGCATCTGACAAGTGCTTCCTCTAAAGGCAGATGTAGGAGGATGTAGAGGTTGAAAGCTCTTATAATACGGAATACTCACGATAAAAAAAAACATATCACAAAGAGCTAGAACAGATTGAACACTGTCCTGTAGTTTTACACTTTATTGCTTTCCTAATCTTGCACATATACGTTCGGAGAAGGAAAACAATAAAGATTCAGCAAATCTCATGTCTGCTTTTTCGAAGACAACCCAGAACTGTAAAACTGCATGTGTTTGTCAAAATTTCCAGCTTCTCTTTGTACAGAAGTGAAGTTCCTCATCTCACCTTCAGCGCGTACTTGGCGAGGGTCTTCTTTTGAAGGACTTCCAGAACCTTGCCGTTGATTCCCAGACCGAGAACCTGGCTGGTGACCTTGTAGTCGTCCGTTATGGCGTTTTTCTTTATCTGCATGGGCTTGCCGTGAAACTGTAGAAACTGAGTGGGGTTTTGCTGCTGCTGCTGCTGGATGGGGAAAGGCGGCTGGTTCTGGGAGTTGGACATTGTGGCCGGCGAGAGTGGAGGAGGAGGCGCTCCTTCCCCACTTCACTCTACACTTTCGGCACAGAGCTGAGGAGCTCGGCTAGACTGACTTTACCCGGCTTTATAAAGTTTAACTCCAACGAGGAGTGTGAGGGGAAACAAAGCCGGACAAAAAACGACTCAAAGAGCGAGTATTTCTCCTCACACAAAAAGTACACTGCGATTCCTTCGACCAACTTGTTTCTGTGTGTCGTTAGCTAGCCGGTTAGCTAAAGCCCATTTCGAGAGTCAAAGCGCCAATTCCCGCCCAGGGAGAAACTAAAACAACAAACGGCGGTAAAATGTGTACACTTCAACGCCTCCCGACACCCGTTGAGTACTCCTAACCCAACATAAACGCCATTAACCTCTTCAGTGTGGTTAAAAAAGACGACAATGGCGATCCTCCGCTAACAGCGCTGCCCTTTCGTTACTTTCCTCCGAAGTGACTCTTCTCCGCCTCGGCCGTTTTTTTCAGCCTCTGACGTCACGCCGCTGACTGGAATGCGTTGCATCTTAAAGGTGCACTAAGAGATTTTATTTTTATATTTTAATACAAATAAACTGTACAATCTAAAGAGGATAATTGAAAAAAAATATATATATCAGTCATGACGTCATAACAAGTGCATTCTGTAGCTGTGAAAATAAACTCTGGCTCGGACTCTGTCTGTGTTGTGTTGTTTCTGCAGCTATTCACAGGAGGTTGCATTGACCAATGCATTAGTACATCATTCAGGGAAGGAATAACCTATTGCAGCTGGGTAGGTCAACTACAAACAAAAGACAGGTACACTGGTAAAATCTAATGAACCTTTAAAAGAAGGAGCCAGAAAGAGTAAACTGAAATGAAAAAAAAACAGTGAAATCTAAAAACAAAAGTAGAAATATTGAGAGAACTGTAAAAGGAGCCCAAATGAGAGAGAGAGACAGAGAGCGAGAGAGAGAGAGAACACACAGAGAGAGAGAGAGAGAACACAGAGAGTGAGAGAGAGAGAGAACACACACACACAGAGAGACAGAACACAGAGAGTGAGAGAGAGAGAGAGAGAGACAGAGAGAGAGAGGGGGGGGGGTGCCTTCCCTAATTCCGTTTTGTTTTTTTGTTTTTTTTGGAGACTTTAGGCCCATTTTCCTCCAACATTATAATCCCTTTTATGTGTTTAATATAATTCTCTGCCATAAATTAAACCGTATGTAATTACTGTTAATTACTGATGTTATTCCAAGCTGTTTATTTTGTATTCTAAGGTTTCCAGAAAATTCAATTTAGAAACAAACACAAACTTAACATAATCTATTAATTCTTTAAAGACACTTATAGTGGAATATAAAGTGTTTACCTTGTTAATATGCCTGTGTGGTGGTGTTTATATTCTAGAAGACAAATCATTAAAAATAAAAATAAACAACAACGTGGCTGGGCCTTTCTATTTCAAAATGGAGAATTCAGACAGTCAGGGTTTCTTACATCATAAACCTAAGGAATCTGTGTGAACTGATTAAATACTAGGTGTAGAGTTGCTTCTGAGCCACTTTTAAGGCATTGGGTGTTTGTCTTGGAAATAAATTTTATATCTGTAATCCCAAGGGACAGTTCAGAAAGAGAAAAACAGTGCAAGAGTGTGTGTGTGTGTGTGTGTGTGAGAGAGAGAGAGAGAGAGAGAGAGAGAGAGAGAGACGCACGCTAATTTTAGTCAGTCTAATAAAATAGAAAATGAAACATTAATGTGTGCAACAGGCTAATGTTTATTCAACAGAGTTCATAAGGAAGGGTGTTTTACACTGGATTTCCCATAGTCCAGCCTTATCCAGTCATATATATACAACTGCACAAACACGTTTGGTGATTTACCACAAAGATTCCACAAAGAAATGTATGAAAAACACCCTGTCATAATAAACGACAACAATAAGGGAAAGATGAGTTAAATCCAAGTATATATTTTTAAAAAATAGATTAAAGAAAATTAATTTATATTCATCCATTCATTGTCTGTAGCCCTTATCCAGGGGACCCTCCCTGGAGGGGGCGGCAGTCCTTCACAGGGCAACACACCACACTCCTCACAGACAGTCACCCGGAGGAAACCCACGCAGACACAGGGAGAACACACCACGCTCCTCACAGACAGTCACCCGGAGGAAACCCTCGCAGACACAGGGAGAACACACAACACTCCTCACAGACAGTCACCAGGAGGAAACCCACGCAGACACAGAGAGAACACACCACACTCCTCACAGACAGTCACCCGGAGGAAACCCACGCAGACACAGGAAGAACACACCACACTCCTCACAGACAGTCACCCGGAGGAAACCCACGCAGACACAGGGAGAACACACCACGCTCCTCACAGACAGTCACCCGGAGGAAACCCTCGCAGACACAGGGAGAACACACAACACTCCTCACAGACAGTCACCAGGAGGAAACCCACGCAGACACAGAGAGAACACACCACACTCCTCACAGACAGTCACCCGGAGGAAACCCACGCAGACACAGGAAGAACACACCACACTCCTCACAGACAGTCACCCGGAGGAAACCCACGCAGACACAGGGAGAACACACCACGCTCCTCACAGACAGTCACCCGGAGGAAACCCTCGCAGACACAGGGAGAACACACAACACTCCTCACAGACAGTCACCAGGAGGAAACCCACGCAGACACAGAGAGAACACACCACACTCCTCACAGACAGTCACCCGGAGGAAACCCACGCAGACACAGGAAGAACACACCACACTCCTCACAGACAGTCACCCGGAGGAAACCCACGCAGACACAGGGAGAACACACCACACTCCTCACAGACAGTCACCCGGAGGAAACCCACGCAGACACAGGGAGAACACACCACACTCCTCACAGACAGTCACCCGGAGGAAACCCACGCAGACACAGGGAGAACACACCACACTCCTCACAGACAGTCACCCAGAGGAAACCCATGCAGACACAGGGAGAACACACCACGCTCCTCACAGACAGTCACCCGGAGGAAACCCTCGCAGACACAGGGAGAACACACAACACTCCTCACAGACAGTCACCAGGAGGAAACCCACGCAGACACAGAGAGAACACACCACACTCCTCACACACAGTCACCCGGAGGAAACCCACGCAGACACAGGAAGAACACACCACACTCCTCACACACAGTCACCCGGAGGAAACCCACGCAGACACAGGGAGAACACACCACACTCTTCACAGACTGTCACCTGGAGCAGGACTCGAACCCACGACCTCCAGGACCCTGGAGCTGTGACAGAGACACTACCCGCTGCTCCACCGTGCCGCCCCCCTTTATTTACATATCAGAGTAAAATAAAAACAAAATAAATATAATGAAAGAAAAGAAAAAAAATTAATAACAGTATAAATCCCCATTCTGTCTCATCTCTATTCACTAAAATGTCACGATTAAAAGTTAGCATCAAGAAGAAAGTTCATTAATACCATACAAGAGTATGTGTGAATATCAACGAGCATTCAGACCGTCTCTATCTCCACTCACATGATGCTCACCTGCAGCTCAGGAGCCCTACCTCGCAAGGTGAATGGGATTGTTTCTTTGGGATTATGACATAAGAAACCATTTCTACCTTCATTTGTAGATCTGGGACTATCTATGGAAAACTGCAGTTTCAAAGCTGAAATTCTCAGCCATGTTACTGACCATTTATTTAGTGCATGATGCGTATTTTAGCATATTAATAACACCACACCGTACTGTTGGTAAAAACTTGATTTTCAATGGAGAAGCAGTGTAAACCTCACAGCTATAAAAAGGACAGTGAAATCAGAACTGCAGCAGACCATTAAAATCAGATAACAGCTGCAGACTGCCTGGTTCCTCTTTCTCTTCTACCCAGTGTTTATAATGTCAGGCAAATCTATTATGAATCAAAATGTTCAAATACATGGCTTCTTATTCATTATCATTTATTAAATAAAAATCAGACATAGCCCTACATCTATGATTGGGTTTTAGAGTTATTTAGATAATGAATATTATTCATTTATTGTCTGTAATTGTTTATCCAGTTCAGAGGGTCTGGACACAACCTGGAGGGGGCGCCAGTCACAGGTTCACAGGGCGACACACACTCACACATTCACTCACACACTCACACCTATGGACACTTTTGAGTCGCCAGTCCACCTACAGACGTGTGTTTTTGGAGCGTGGGAGGAAACACCCAGATTTTAATTTTTAATTTTTTTTATTGATAAGCTATTAATTAATATTAATGACATGATAAAAACCACAGAATGGCGTCTATAATCATGGCTGTATAAGCATTGTCTAACTGTGATAACCATGAAGGAATCACTCTGGCAGCTCCAGCAGCTTGAGCATGAGGCAAAACAAGTTCTTATCTCATGTCATCACATCCCTCTCTGGGAACAATCAGATTCTGTGTGTGAGAGAGTTGTAGTGTTTGTAAATTCTTTAAAAGAGAAACTTAGGAGGAATGAGCGGCCGGTGAAGTATTCTGGCCTTTATGCAAATTTACAGAGAACTTACTAGCAGCTAACTCAGATAGATTGTTGTCTACCAGAAATGCACCAAGAAATCAGCTTACAACAGAACACAGAAGGTTTTCTGTAAAACAGACAATGATATACAGCACCATCTCCAAGGCATAGACATGCTCATAGCGACAAAGACAAAGCTACAGAAAACTCAGCTCAGTTCACATTTACTGCAGCGGTTTGATCGCAGCTTAGACAGAAAAACCCCAACACACCCTTCAAAAACCCTGCACACGACACAAGGCCACACTGGCGTAGATCTGTGACTTCATTAATAGTGTGATCTAACGACCTGGACACGAGCATTTGCCAAATGCCAATTCTATAAGTAAATATTTAATAATTTTCACTGGGGACACACATTACTTGTGAACCAGTGGCGATTGCTCTAAGACTGAAAGGGAAGCTCAGCTTCCCCTAAAATGTCAAAAAATAAGTGATCAAATATATACTGTTGTGTGTACATGTCATTGAATAAATATGCACTACAACGCGCTCAACTTTTGTTCAGAATCAGCTTCTTATCACTGGTAAAGACACGGCTTTCCTCTCAATCATTCCCGCAGCTTCACAGTGCTTTTAACAGTGAGGACGCTGAGCGTCCACAGAGTTCAATAGCGAAGCAGCAAAGTGCAGCGAAACGAGACGAGACATTGGATAAACGCTGGGCTTTGTCCCGCCCATCGGACGCTCAGCGTCTCTGGGGGTCTATGGGGCAGTGGGCTGGCCTCGGCTGACCCGGACGCTCAGCTTCTGCATGATGATTGGATGATCTGTCTGAGGCTGGATCCCTTTTTGATTGACAGCGAAATGAGCGAATCAGCGATCCTTTGGTGTAAAGATCCGTGGGAGCATTACATTTTCATTCTGTTCTGAGTTGAACCGGAGACTTTCTAAGTTCTCTTAGTGGCATTTTCTTTGTTAAAAACGACTAGCGAAAAATCGAGCTTCTATTTCTGGTAGGTTTTTTGTAGCTGCTTGTGTTTGGAGACTGACTTCTATCACTCTTTCTGACTCCTATCGCAGTTTCTGTCCAGCGGGTGCTGCTGAGCCCCTCCACCGTCACAAAGCACTCACAGGCCGACACACTTCACATGGGCCAAGGCCGTTTAAGCAGCCTAGCTCTGCTGGCCATTGAGAGGACACTAGTCAAGTCCCTGGAAAAGACGCCTTGTTGGTACGACAGGGTCACAGATCATTTTCTTAAAAAGGAACGGAGGGTAGAATTTACGTATAAATAAACTGACACATTTTATGATGTAGGCCAAAATTGAGCTTCCCCTCCTTGAAAGACCAGCATCCGCCACTGATGTGAACGTATAACCTTATGTTTCTTAGAAGTGAAGGGCCTATTGTAAATTACTTGTAACTCTCTCCCTCATTCACATATACACCACTTCAAAGGGTGCTGTCTCTAAAATGCTAATATTTAGTGACTCCTCCACGTGGGGGTGCTATTGTGCTTTGCATCAGTGACACTTTGTGTCGTTGATTGTCTCACTTTTTAATATTCTTTATTGGTGAATATTTCTCTGGAGAGTCTGTACCTGAGACTACTTTAAAGGGGCACTATGTACAGTTCTTGGATAAATTTGAAATAAGGAAGAATACCCGGTCAGACTTTGCAAAGCCCCAAATAGTCAAGAGTTCAAAAGTCAGAGGTGTCAGGTCACATTTGTTGGGAGATTTATTTAAGACCATGTCATGTGTCTTTACATGTTAAAGTCACACCCACAGCTCTAAAGGACCTGGCTCAATGGGCTGAGTATATCTGAGTTTGGGAGTGTCTTTCAGTGTTTTTTCACAGTCTTTCAGCTACAAACATACAGCCTTTACAAAGTCTTTATGGAAAAACTATTGAAAGGGTCGCCAAGCCCATACCAAGCATCAGTTAGAGGTATAAAGCTCCAGCCTTGGGCTGTGGTGTGGTAGCAGTGGAACTCCTTCCAGAAACTTTCAGATGGACCGCTGCTTGACTTCTCTAATGCGCTGTGGTTCAGTGTCATCAACTCATCACAGCAGTACTCCAACATCTAGTGTAAATGCATGCTTTCAAGTGCAAGTGGTTGGGTTCATGTGGTTTGTGTGGGAAAGTAAAAAAAAAAGATGCTCCCAAGATTTTATTTCATGTTGTTCGTTCATCTACGAGTGTTTTTGAACATAAATATAGCACCAACATATGTTTTTATTGTGGGTTTTTAAAAATGCGGTCACTATTAGATTTAAATGCAAATTTATATTACTTTTTTTTTAATATTTTTTCTGTTATTTTAACTTTCATAAATTTGACAAAAACCACATATTAACAATAAAAATATAATTCAATATAATATAATTAGTAACATTCATATTTTATTAACCCACAAAAACCATTAATGTGAGTAGTGCTGCTTTAAATAAATAAATACATAAATAAAAGTTTTTAAGATTTTTTCATTCTTTGGGGTTTTAATCGATCTAACCCAGTAAACATTTAGCCGTTGATTCAACGTTGAAATAACGCAATGACTGCCGTCTAATCAACGTTCTCTTAAGGTTGAAAATGAAAGTTGAAAAGATGTCCAAACACAGACATTGAAAAGACGACTATTAGACGTATTTTGGACGTCCATTGACGTTATTAATTTGTCCCGAAATAAATTACATGTATAAAATGCGTTTTGGACGTCCACTGACGTTATCGATTGGTCACCACTTAACTAACTTATTAAGATGGAATTTGGACGTCCATTGACGTTTAAAATATGTCCTTGACGGACAGACTTCTTGTAGAGCTATTTCGAACGTCCAGGGACGTTCCTTGTTTACTGGGAAGACCACAAAAGTTATTCCAATTTTACTAAAATCACCTCAAACGTTTTAAAAACATTTTTCTTTATTAATACAGAATTTACCAAAGATATTTTACCAAAGGTATAGTAAGAGTCCATGCGAGAAAAACAATAAAAACATAGTTTCTTCCAAACACAGGAGATCACCTCAACTGTAAAAAAGGTGAATAAGGTTTAAGTGGTCCGACATGTTGATGATTGAGTTACACCTCGCCCAGCTCCTGTTGCTTTAAAATTTCGAGGGGTCTGACTCCAGCGGGTGTTCATGTGGTGCCCCCTGGTGGGGAACTCGTTTGTCCGTTAAATCACCACTTAAATGCCGAGAAGTCCATTAGAAAAGTAGAGGCGAGGAGGGTCTGTCTGCGCCACTGACTGCAGTAAAAGTCTCTATTTTAATGCCATTGATTTTCAGATGAAGAAACTTTGCATTTATTGTAGTTCACTGTTTAGAACAGTTATATTCTTTTGAGAAGAATCTTTCGCCTCAGGGAGTTTACCGCGAGATGGCGCTGTAGGCATTCAAACGTTTCGTTGGCGAATCATAATGGAACATGGTCCTTAAATCTATGCTTAAATCTATAAGTACGTGATAGTTAATTGACTTTAATGATCTCTGCAGTAAAACCGAAACACCTTAAATCTACTTGGGGATACGTTCTAAAGCAGCAGCTCGAAAACTGATTAAATACCGAGTGCACTGTCAGAAAAAGAGTGCTACTGTACAGGAACAGAGTGTAAATGTGGCCCGGCTGTGTTCCGAATGGCCCCCTACTCACTATTCCCTACTCACCATTTAGAGGCCAATATGATTGGAAAATAATAAGTGGATTAATTAATTATTGTATTTAAATAAAGACAGTTGTGTACATTTAAATCATTACTAAGCTCAGCTACTGCAAATCTATGATACAGTTTTGTGAAGTTTCCTTTTTATTTCAGTTTCCATGGGTTTCAGAAGTTTGCAACAGAACCAAATAATGAATGTTCCAATGTCACACATCCTTTCCTATATTTTACAAAACATTTGCTGATTTGAATGCTTAGAGAACTGAAAATAAACTACACTGAGCTTCAGGGGAGGTTTCCTGGACATGAAGTAAACATCATTCTGAACAGAAAATCTGTAGTAAATGTGCAAAGCTACTCAGGCAAAGCAGCCCTTAGAGGACGTTAAAAGGGTTGTGCGCTCCAAAACTAGCGGTTACTCAGACTGGGAATTAGGGAAATGACTGAAATGTAAAAACCAATAACTGTGAGCTGTCGTATTGTTTTTACACGTCCTTGTGTTTCTTCTGAGATCCACGTCCAAGTTTAAATTTTGTATTTAAAAAGAAGAAACACATTTATTGATCCCCTTGGGGAAACTGCTTCTCTATTTTAGTGGGCAATTCTTCTCACACACAACTGGAGCAGGGAGCGGCGACCCCCTCAGGGCCTAGGGAGCAGTTTGGGGCCTAGGGCACTTTTTCCTGTGCGTTACAGAAGTCTGAACGCAGAATGAAGTAACAGACAAGACATTGGTAACTGTTTGGCAGAAGTTTACAAAATTAATTTGGGATTATTGTGGTGAGATTTTCTTTTTCCACATTTAACTAGCAACACTTTTTGACACTTGTTTAAACCTTTCCAAACCTTTTTTCCCCTGGTGTGATTCGCCTTTACAGCACTGTACTGAAATCAATGCGGAGGTGGAGGGAGTGGAGGTGGTTTCCTGCACCGCCCCCCAAAACGTATAGTGCAGTTTCTGCAGTGCTGAGCCCAGAGTGACAATGACAGAGGCCCTATACTCCCCATTACAGCTCAGTAGAGCATCACAGTAATTATGAAGCTGTAATGTTAAGCTAAAAAAAAATAACGTAGAGTTCCTTTAAGCCATTGTTCCCTTTGTAAGATTTTACAGTGGATCATTAATCATAAGGCTTCATGCAACCGACATAAGCCTTTCCTGACAAACCACATGGACCTACCTCTACGTACAGAGGCTTGTCCCAGCAAGAACTTTCTAGCGTGGAAATGACTAAAGCAGATTATTTAAACGAGCAAAGCTCAGATGTTTCTGAACGTTTTTGTCAGTTGTTATAACAGGTGTCACATCGTGTGCCACATGTTTTAACAAAGCTATTGGGTTGAACACGCAGCCCTTTACTGAGTATCACTGACATTGAAGCTGCATTCAGAGAGAGTGCTAGAAGTAAAGGAAAAAAATATAAATAAGCATTGACTGTAACCCCGTGAGACTGTGCAAAATCCCAAGCACAAGCTGGTGTTGTCACAGTGTGCTTTCCACTGGGCTCCCCCCCCGTTGAGCAGATTTGAGTGTTATGAAGGCAATTACGTAACTCAGCCTCACATGCTCAAGTAAGTGATCAGCTCATTCTTAATAAACACACACACACACACACACATAAACATTATGCACTCTCTGTTTCGTTTTTAATTAACCCCTACTGGTATTAAACTCTGAAATGCCAACTACTTTCCACAAATCAAAGCTCATATTTTAGCTGTAATCAAAGGATGAAATTAAATGTCTGTATGTTTTTGTGAAGCAGTGGGCGTTACCTGTAAGGACATCGTGTACTGGTCAAAGTCCCTATGTTTGCAGCAGGAATTCCAGAGTGGACAGAAAATATATTCAATCATTATTTTTTATCTGACCATTATATTTTTGATATTTTAAAGTCACAATAAGTCATTTTAAATCATTTTTTGCATAGTAAATAAATATTCATTCATTGTCTGTAACCCTTATCCTTAACCTGCATGGCCCTAAGCACCCACCTTTTCCTCTAAGGCCCTCTATACCTGTGCCATTTGGGTGTGTCCCAAAAGCATAAACAACTTCTCAAACCATAATCGAGCTCAAGTATGTTTCCCCCTTTCTGTTTTGTTAAGTGTGATCGTTTGGCACGTGGGGAAACTCCCCTGGCCAAGTCTGCAGCATCTATTTACGGCAAGTTCCGTCCGGGCTCGCTAGCTTCCCAAAAGCTTAAAGAGCGCTCAGCTGGGCTCTGGCCTATATCGAGGAGAGGATCTGGTTTCATGTGTTGTCTGTGCAGGGCCTGCTTGTGTGGTCAGACCATTGTGAACCCACTGCACCCGGTCACCCAGCCACATCATATTCTGCCCTGTTTAGCAGCCCTTTAACCCCACTGTACTTTATCAGAGAAGACGTGTCTGTTGCTGAAGGTTTCTTTAGTTTTGTACTGGAACTATCCACATTTCATTAATAATAATAGCACATTAAGCTCATAACCACCAGTTATCATAATGAAACCCTGCCTGTCTGAATCAACACATTCTTGAGTGGTGTTGTTAAAGGAACACCATGAAATATTTGTTTCTCTCTCTCTTTTTTTTTTTTTTTTTGCTCCTGGGGCTCCCCCTGGTGTGATTGGTCTTTACTGTACTGAAATCAATGGGGAGGTGGAGGGAGTGGAGGGAGTGGAGGTGGTTTCCTGCCCTCCTCCAAAACCTACAAGCTCCAAAACATGCTGAGTCTAGAGAGGCAATGACAGAGTCTCCCTGTTACAGCTCAGTAGAGCATCGCAATAATTTTGAAGCTGTAATTTTAAGGTCAAAGAATTGCATAGTGTTCATTTCATTCACAGGGAATCTATTTTACATTAAACCCTATGGCTAGTCTGGATATTTGCAGGGATATCTGGTGACAGCGAATGATTTCTTTGGAATTCTTTATCATTCTTTGGCAATTTGGCCAAAGTTAATTCCAAATGGAGCAGCAGGTAGTGTCTCTGTCACAGCTCCAGGGTCCTGGAGGTTGTGGGTTCGATTCCCACTCCGGGTGACTGTCTGTGAGGAGTGTGGTGTGTTCTTTCTGTGTCTGCGTGGGTTTCCTCCGGGTGACTGTCTGTGAGGAGTGTGGTGTGTTCTCCCTGTGTCTGTGTGGGTTTCCTCCGGGTGACTGTCTGTGAGGAGTGTGGTGTGTTCTCTCTGTGTCTGTGTGGGTTTCCTCCGGGTGACTGTCTGTGAGGAGTGTGGTGTGTTCTCCCTGTGTCTGTGTGGGTTTCCTCCGGGTGACTGTCTGTGAGGAGTGTGGTGTGTTCTCCCTGTGTCTTCGTGGGTTTCCTCCGGGTGTCTGTCTGTGAGGAGTGTGGTGTGTTCTCCTTGTGTCTATGAATGACACAAAAGTGTGTCCAAACTTTTGACGGGTACTGTAGATGACTTCACAAAACGTGAGCATGTGCTACTGCAGGCTCGATGTTACAGTACGGGATCAGTTTCATTCTTTTATGCATCATCCATTCAAGGATTTTCTGCTGATAAAAGCCTGGTATTAGCACCCATCAAAAGTGATATGAAATCTCTAAGTAATATATTATTATTGAATAAAGATTAAGCTCTGCCTGCTAACAACCAGCAAATATTCTTTAAATCTCAGGCTTAATTCACCCTGGGCCCCTGAGTTAATGACATCATTAAGCAGTTTTCCATTCATCTCCTTTTTACGAGCCTGTTAGTGTTTTATCACAGATGCAAAGCATCTGTAAAGAGGAGATCTCTGTGTTTACAAGGCACTTCTACGGCATGTGGCCCGTTGCTCAGTGTGGGAGCAGAGCAGCTTCAGAGCAGGATGCGTATGTGTGCAAGATGTGCAATTGTAATAGTGAGAAAGGCAGGCGTCTCCTGTGACCCGCAGGTCCTAATCCATTTCATGTGGATTTAGTTTGGTCTGTGCTGTTTTCAATGGCTCTATTTATAGGAGCCAGCTGCCTTCACTTTCTGCTCTTTCTGCTACACACAACTACTTGTAAACATGTCACCTCTGAGCTAGGTAGCAAAGAAGGTAGAATGCATTTTTTTAGCTCACAAGTTTCCAAGTATTTTGGGAAGACCACCCAATCCAAACATTCTTAAAGGTCAGAACTCAAGCTTTTTAAAATTGTTTTATGTTCTAGACAATCATTTGAATTTCTCTTTTCACCGTAGCTTCCTAGTGGCCGTCATTTCTAGCTTTTCATCTACTCTTCTCTGGGTACAATATGATGTGTCATTGATGTTTTGCATATATTTGATATTTAATGAATAGTTCCTGACACAGCTGAGACTTTCAGTAAGTCAGGGAGATTTTTGAATTAAACAAATAAGAATATTCATTCATTCATTCATTATCTGTAACCCCTATCCAGTTCAGGGTCACGGTGGGTCCAGAGCCTACCTGGAATCATTGGGCACAAGGCGGGAATACACCCTGGAGGGGGCGCCAATACTTCACAGGGCAACACACACACACACACACACACTCACACCTACAGACACTTTTGAGTCGCCAATCCACCTACCAACGTGTGTTTTTGGACTGTGGGAGGAAACCGGAGCCCCCGGAGGAAACCCACGCAGACACAGGGAGAACACACCACACTCCTCACAGACAGTCACCCGGAGGAAACCCACGCAGACACAAGGAGAACACACCACACTCACAGTCACCTGGAGGAAACCCACACAGACACAGAGAGAACACACCACCCTCCTCACAGACAGTCACACGGAGGAAACCCACACAGACACAGGGAGAACACACCACACTCCTCACAGACAGTCACCCGGAGCGGGAATCGAACCCACAACCTCCAGGCCCCTGGAGCTGTGTGACTGCAACACTTCCTGCTACACCACCGTGCCGCCCCAAATAAGAATATGAATTTAATTAATATATGGATGGTGTTTATTGTTACTCTGATCAAACAAAACAGAGATAAGCACTTAGCAATTAAACCTACATTCTGTATAATCTCTTACTCTCAGAAAAAGTGCACAGAGCAGTGTTTTGTATAAAGTGATACACAAAACCTTATATCACACAGAAAAAATTAATTGTGCTTACTTCAGTCTGCAGTGTGAATGTGCATGCACGGTGACTCCTCTATCAGCAGATTAATCAATAATAACATTTTCATCCACCTGTGGCATTGCTTTGGCATTGGTTTGCACATTCACACTGTATGTGGGAACTGGCATTAATTACATTAATATGAAAAACAGAAAAATATAAGCAATTATCTCTGTGACTTACAACTCATATAGAAAACAGTCAGAACCTGGATGACATCATCATGCTGTTGATGTGTTCTTGTCTGACGGCTGCTGTCACTGACGGAGAGTTTCATCGAAAAACCCACGTAGAAGGCGAACCGGTTTGTTGAGATGTCAGCTCTGAGATATATCACAACAAATAGAACTTAGCACGTGGAACCTGCTTCAGCCTCAGATCAGTTTGAGTTTCGCAGGGCAGCATTTTATTTATTTATTTTTTTAAGTGGTGAGATTTCTAAAGCAATGTATTCTGGTCACATTTTATAAACGAGAAACAATTACAGTGTGTGGCTTTTACACTTCTCTCCATTTTATTTTTAAGGGATGTTTAAGGCCAGAGTGTCAAATAAAAAGAAGTATGACCATAGTTCATTCAAATGATAGAAGGGAGCAAACTTTTGTAGATGTTCATTTGGGGAGGTCTCTGAAATATATTCCTCTCTGTTACTTTACAGAAGGTGTTGGTCAGAGACTTTTTAAGGTGGAGCTTGAGTCCTTACCTTGTTAGTCTAAATCCAGTTAAATATTTGCTGTTCGTTGCCACAACGTCAATGTTTGATCCCTGAGGAGCACGGCATGAGGACGGCTACTGACAGAAACAGGACCAGGCAAACCTAGTTCTGCCAGATTTCCACCAACTTCAAAGAATTTGTCACACAAGCATCACTGATTTTACAGTCATTGAGGACTACAGGCTTAAACATAAATGTGCTACAAAAGGTTCTTGGAGCGATGCCATAGAAGAACGCAATTTCTTCGTCTTGCTGTGTGTATTGGTGCATTGTCGTCCTGATACACGGCACCGCCTTCAGGACACAATGTTTGAACCATTGGATGCACATGGTCTTACTGGTGCAATGTGCAGTTAATGAAGATTGTCCACCAGGCTGCTACAATTTAGCCGTGAAACCTCCCACACTACAATGACAGGTGTTTCACTTTCAATGTCTAACCCCTGTATTTGACCCTTTCCATGTTTTTGACTCCATTCTGCCATGCCCTATTTGTTTGGATTCTCTGGTTTTGGACTGGGCAAGGTTTTGTTATGTTCCCTTAAGATTGTTTTGCTCTTCTGTTACTGATCTGGACTCTCATTGACTTTGCCTCTTTGCCTAAGCCCTACATTAAAGCCTCGATACATTTATCTCTGTGTGTCTCTCTCTTCAGTTGAGTCCTGACAACAATACACCAGTGTCAGTGTCTCTCGTTATAGCACAAACCTCGAGTGTATTATTGTTACTAAAAAAAGAGGTCAGTTTTCCAAGCACCAGCTTCGATAGATGCATCAGTTTTGTGTACAGTTCTAAATATCAACACTCTGACACTTGGCACTGGAAATGTTGACCTTAAGCTCATGTGCAGCTTCTCCAGAGAATGGGACAATGGGTGCATCTAGACGTAGATGAATTCACTAGTTCTACGAAGAATCTACAAACTTATTTTATGACGTGCAGTGGGATCCCAGATAACACAGCTACCACCTCACCATCCACTGAACTACGCTTGGAAAAGGTGTGTAGCCGGTTGAGATGCTTTCCCATCCCCTCTGCCCTTAATTAACTCTGCACGATGTGACAGTATAGTCATAAAATCGCCCTCACAGAGGAGACAAGATTAAGGCAATCCCATTATGGGTCCAACACACTGAACGCAACACCCATATGGGCCCCTGGATGCACAGACACAGAGTGGACAGTCTGGCCTGGCCCCATCATCCCATCCCCCCGCCCTCTCACAGTATCAGGGGCAAGCTCTGCAAGCTGAGGGTTTTACAAAGACTAAGTCCTCTGGCCATATGGAGCCTTCAGATGGGATTGTGGGCCGCCTGCCGTGGTCTGTGTGTGTGTGTGTGTGCGTGTGTGTGGTTGGACTGACTGCTTATTAGTGCTCATCATGCACATCCAAACAACACAAAATGAAACTCCCAGACGAGATACTGATCAAGTGTGACTTCTTTTGTAACAACGTAAGAGCGTTCATGTTTTGTTCAGTGGCTCAGAAACTCTTAGGTAGAACATGTCTCCTCTGGTGGTCTTACAGCTTATAGATCAATAGCACTGTACAGAGACCACCCACCAGCAGGTGCAGTGGGTACAGTCACAGCCTTAGGCCACTGTCCACTGTCTCTGACAAGTTTCTTCTGTTTTCCCTGAGTCTGCATGGGTATCCACCCTCAATAAAGACTTGCACTGCAACGGACTAGTGCCTTGTCCAGGTGTGTTCCTGGCATTCGGTCAGTCGCACACACTCAAGGGGATGCCAGTCCTTCACAGGGCGACACACACTCACATTCCCTCACTAATGTGAAGGGGAAACCAGAGCATATGGAGGAAACCCATGCAAACTCCTCACAGACAGTCATCCACAACCTGTGACTTTTTTTTATAATTGTATTTGTACATATGCATTTTCTGAGACACACTAAAGCAAGTGTGTTCTCCTTTATCTTATCTTCTCTTCTTGGAAATGAATAGCTTGCGGTTATTAACCATAAATTAGGAAGAATTTCAGACTTGTTCACATTACCGTATGTCGTCGTGTGTGACCTTTATATAAGTCAAAGTCTACGGATCCTTCTGGCAGTTTTTTGTCCTGTGAGTGACAATGTGGGCACCCTTGCACAGCAAGGAACATGATCTGTGGTGTTCTCCAAGACATAATTATCTGAAAATAAGGGTCTGCTATGAACATGGAGAAAGGAAAGAAGGTAGGCCAGGGGCAAAACAGCATGTGGGAGTTGTTTTCTGACAGTGACGTTCACCTAACACACCGTGTTCTAAGTAAAGCACGTCTTACTTGAAACGTTGCTCACATCACGTGCTTCAGGTTGTTGATCCTCCCTGTGTCTCCTCTGTTTCAGAGTGTATTCTGGTCGGTTTATGGAATGCATTTATGATGTTAATAGCTTTGCAAAGGCATCTTTAGAGTCAGCACACTCATCCTGTCTGCCGTATATTTACTCACACACAAAAAAGAATCAGTAATGTTCCAGTTGCTTGTTGATGGACGTTGCATGACATGATTGATGCCTAGGGGACGATTTAAGCCCACTGTTGCTTGGCAGGGGGGCATCTGCACTCTGGCTTTGCCCAGACAGCACCACCTCCCCAGTGGGACACGTGCAGGGTTTTCAGGTCAAAGAAACTTCCAGGAATTAGTTTGATGATTTTGAAGTTCAGTCTTAGAGGTTGTTTGCATTTTCTGCAAATCTCAGACCAAGTCAGTGATGCTGAGGACAGTGCTCTTAAGGAATGTTTAAAATGTTTCAAACGCTCCTTGGGTCGGTGGATGCCGAAAATCTCTAGCGAAAACCGAATGTGCGACAAGGAAATTAACAACAACAACAACAACACGGCAATACACAACGAGTAAATAGCGCCTGACTTTACCGCTGGCGGTGTTGTGACATCACTGACGCCATTTTACAGAGTAGTTGTGCTAGTGGAAAAATGCCCAGATAAAGCCGATCCGAGCCGAACCCACGCAGTGGAAACGCACCATAACAGTCCAAGCACTCCCAATCGCATAATCAGTGATGTTAAGGTCCGTGTTCTCACCAGAGGATTTCAACTCCACAGCTCAAAATATACAGGGTGTCTGTGTAAAGAAATGTGCAGGAATCATTTCAACCTTGTTTCTTTCTCACAAACACATTCAGGGCTTCTGATGTCTGTGCTCTGACCAGACGACATCAACTTCACAGACTGTGATTTACAGGTTTTTCTGGGTAAAGAAACTGAAAACGTGCTATAATTATATCAGTGATACAAACAAACAGCTCCCATTTCGATGCACACCTGGTTGGGAGCTGCAGTCACACAGCTCATGCCTGTGTTGAACACTCATATGCGTCATTGCTGTGGGCTACTCGTCTCAATAGGACATGAGTAATCATCTTGTTGATGTCACTTCTGCAAAGTTGTCTGCTCCAGAAACTTCCTCATAAGGGAACCCTGTCATTAGGGCCCAGTTGCAAAAGAGTTTAAGTTTATTTCATGCTTCACGTTTCATACATGCTATGTTCAGCCTCATGACAAGCCTTTTGACATTGTCTGAGCAATGAAAGAAGGAGAAATGTGTTAGAGGTAGAACCAACCGTTATGCAAACAGAGAATTTTACAGATACAAATGTTACAGATAGGGCAGCATGGTGGCGCAGCAGGTAGTGTCGCAGTCACACAGCTCCAGGGGCCTGGAGGTTGTGGGTTTGAGTCCTGCTCCAGGTGACAGTCTGTGAAGAGTGTGGTGTGTTCTCTCTGTGTCTGCATGGGTTTCCTCCGGGTGACTGTCTGTGAGAAATGTGGTGTGTTCTCCCTGTGTCTGCGTGGGTTTCCTCCGGGTGACTGTCTGTGAGGAGTGTGGTGTGTTCTCCCTGTGTCTGCGTGGGTTTCTTCCGGGTGACTGTCTGTGAGGAGTGTGGTGTGTTCTCCCTTTGTCTGCATGGGTTTCCTCCGGGTGACTGTCTGTGAGGAGTGTGGTGTGTTCTCCCTGTGTCTGCATGGGTTTCCTCCGGGTGACTGTCTGTGAGGAGTGTGGTGTGTTCTCCCTGTGTCTGTGTGGGTTTCCTCTGGGTGCTTCGGCTTCCTCCCACAGTCCAAAAACACACATTGGTAGGTGGATTGGCGACTCAAAAAATGTCCGTAGGTGTGTGTGTGTGAATGTGTGTGTGTGTCTGTGTTGCCCTGTGAAGGACTGACGCCCCCTCCAGGGTGTATTCCTGCCTTGCGCCCAATGATTCCAGGTAGGCTCTGGACCCACCGCGACCCTGAATTGGATAAGCGGTTACAGATAATGGATGAATGAATGAATGAATGAATGGTTACAGATAGGTGATGTCCTCTGGCCTAGCTGGTCATGGTCAGTAAAGCGGCTCAATATAAGGGTCCTGAGGCCTAGTGTACTAAATGTTTTTACACACATGTGATCTCAGAAGGATCATAAATGAACTCCAAAACTCTGACAAGAAGCCACTCGTCAACTTGCGAAATTTCACTTTGAAAAGCAAGTGATATCTGGCCTGAGATAACTGACAAGCCTGGCATCTAAGTCTCCATTCTAGCAATGTTATAAGGTTTTGCAGAGGGTTGGGGCATTCTTTCCTAACCCCACACCCCAGTCCAAATCATAACAATTATTTCTGAAGCACACACGTTCACTCGTGCACTCGGAGATGCACACAGCTGTGTTGCCAAATGTCTTCGAAGGTGGAGCTGGCTTTTCAGCAGCATTTGTCCCACCAGTCTCAGCATTCCACATTCCAGCACAAACCCCCAAGCTCACAGTAGCAGAAGAGGCTGTCATTCTGGAAGCTTACTAAGGCCTGGAGGCCTGCCATTGACAGCTCAGCAGACAAGACAAAGGCAACACTTCAGTGGCATCACAATCCCCACAACTCAGCAACAAGCATCTGAGCTCCTACAATTAGCAGAGGTGGAAAAAACATTGTAACTAGGGTAAAATAACTTTCCAAACAACAGCTTGAGTAGATGTGCCAAAGTGGCTCAATAAACCACTGAATAACTGTGTAACGAAAGCTTCTTTAAACATCCAGCATTTACACTTTTTCATTCATTCATTCGTTCATTAATTCATTCATTCATTCATTCATTCATTCATTCATTAATTCATTCATTCATTCATTCATTCATTCATTCACTCATTCATTCATTCATTGTCTGTACCCTCAGGGTGACTGTCTGTGAGGAGTGTGGTGTGTTCTCTCTGTGTCTGCGTGGGTTTCCTCCGGGTGACTGTCTGTGAGGAGTGTGGTGTGTTCTCCCTGTGTCTGTGTGGGTTTCCTCCAGGTGACTGTCTGTGAGGAGTGTGGTGTGTTCTCTCTGTGTCTGCGTGGGTTTCCTCTGGGTGACTGTCTGTGAGGAGTGTGGTGTGTTCTCTCTGTGTCTGCGTGGGTTTCCTCCAGGTGACTGTCTGTGAGGAGTGTGGTGTGTTCTCTCTGTGTCTGCGTGGGTTTCCTCCGGGTGACTGTCTGTGAGGAGTGTGGTGTGTTCTCCCTGTGTCTGCGTGGGTTTCCTCCGGGTGACTGTCTGTGAGGAGTGTGGTGTGTTCTCTCTGTGTCTGTGTGGGTTTCCTCTGGGTGACTGTCTGTGAGGAGTGTGGTGTGTTTTCCATGTGTCTGTGTGGGTTTCCTCCGGGTGATTGTCTGTGAGGAGTGTGTTCCCGCCTTGTGCCCAGTGATTCTGGGTAGGCTGCGTACCTGTTGGGTGTGGGATTTATTTAGTTGGATATTGTAAAAATCAGCTTACACTTAGTTCTTTCTATAACATTACCTGAGCTGAAGTACATATCTTTGCAGAAAGCAGCAAGTATAACTTAGTTTTGAAGATAGTAAGTTACTGGTTTTGCGTTGTGTTTACGTCTGAGAGTCACATGCTTTAGACGATTCTGAAATAGCACATGACTGCTCTGTTTCACCACAGAGCAAGGGGATGACCCATTAGCGGGACAGTCTGGGAACGCTCCAGGCGACAGTAACTTGGGGAAGAAGCCAAACTCTCCCTGTGTCTCTGGATTTTTCCTTTCCTTTAAGCCTTCCATTAGGATCTGCTCATAATTTTGCCTTGACCTGGTTTTTAAAAGCCTTGATTTCCTCTGTTCTGTGTTTTCTAATACATCACTTTTTGTCACAGCTGTAGTCCAGTTAGTGTCCTGTCAAACCCTAATCACAACTAAAAGCTCCAAGAAACCTCAGAGAGCACAGGGAAAGAGGAGTATAATAAGTGTATAACACATCCTTTTCTAAGAAATGACAAGAATGATAACAGCTGTTATCTGAGAGGTGGATATTATTGTGGTACAAGTGGATCAGACACAGCAGTGCTGCTAGAGTTATTAGATCCCTTATAGCACTTTTCCTCCAACGTGGAATGGGCTCCGCTCCATTTCACAAACATAATTTTGAACCGTTCTTTGCATTTCCATCAACAAAAGGTTCTTTTAAGCCAGAACGGAACCAGTTCTCTTTTGGTGGAAAAGGGTTATCCGTGTCTCTCTGGGACTGCGAATAGTCCACCAACCAAATGTATATAGCCAGCGTTGCCTGTGGGCTGCATGCAGTGAACACTGATGAAGGACTAGAGGACGAGCAACACACACTGTGCAGCGACAGAGGAGCTACTGTCTCTGACTTTACATCTACAAGGTGGAGCAACGAGGTACATCCTTAAAAAAGGGTACTTTAGTAAATAAATGGTTCTTTACAGAATCCTGAACATTCAAAGAACCATTTGCAAGGTTCATCGCATCGTGAAGGAGTCCTTAAGATTGATGGGGAATGTGTTATAGATTGTCCACAGTGAGTGGACACAGTGTTTAAAACTCCAGCAGCACTGCTGTGTCTGATCCTGTTAATAATTATTCTCCAAACAAATAAGACCTGCTCTGTGTTGGTCTTTTCAATAACGGGAATGTTTTTAACTGATTCAACTTCAGCGAGAAGAACTGTATGTATGAAAAAGTCAGACTGGATTCTCACTCCACTCCAGTGTGGCCTTCCAATGGGATCATGTCTAGAGCCGTGAAACAGCCCCGAGTTCTGGCACTGATATCTTCATCAAGCGTCTTCTGTCAGCACTTTCTCTGCTGACATTTAACAGGTTTTATTATGACACACATATACCCCAAACCGCAGTGTTTATAGGCAGGTGGAGAGGGTGTGTAAGGTCACAAATGCAGTGTGAGACTAGATGGTGACAGAGAACAGATCCTGATAGAGAATTAACACAGACGCAGTGAGAGAGTTATAACTGACCTCTCAGTGCTTTGAAAACAGCAAGTACACACTGGACGAGAGCCACGTTCTGAAGATCTTCCCTCAGGAGAGAACGCCTTTGTTCAGGCAAGTAGCAAGAGCACTGCCGACAGCGTCCACTCACTGTTTTTGTTTGTGCTCCTCGACAACCCATTTGAATAGAAGCAGCAGCACAGCGCAATGAATGCTGCATCTGCCCTATTCAGCTGCACTGGGACGGTTAGTTATAGGGCATACATTCTTCAGTATAAACATCATTCTGTGCCAGATATTCCATCTTTACATTTTTCTCTTGCCTTGCAGCGCTCTGCTGAGAGTCCAGTCCAAAGCTGGACAGACTAAAAGCATACACTCCACAGAAAATGATGAGAAAATGGAAGGTCCTCACTTCTGGCTTCCTTGAGAGTAGAGCTGTAAAAAGGCTTGAGCTTTTAGTCTGAGCCAAGAGCAGCTGATGTCTTAAAGTACACAGACAGGTGTTTAAAGCCTCCACAATTGAGTGTAAAGCAGTCGAAGTCTCCGGAGTTATGAAGCTGCATCCAAAGCTTTGGAAAGAGAGGGAGGAGATGGTGTTTGTGAGCAGAGCTCAAGAAAAAATCATCCAACTTCAGTACGTAACCTCACCAAAGTTTTTGTGAATGCGTTTAATCAGCTGGTGTCAGTTCCCTAACGAATGACAGCGTTGACTGATATGGGTCAGTGTGCATTTTATATGGGGGCTTTAATTCATTTGTTCATGTTTTTTTAATCACACATAATGTCACACAAAATCACATGTAAGTCCAGTGAGAGTCTGTGGTTTACCCAGAGGGGCATTGTCTCAGGGTACGGCAGCATCAAATGCTTGTTGCCCGGGCAGCGCTGTTGCTAGGTAAACAGTTTATATTTGGACTGTGTCAGGTTTCATTGGGGGAGCCATTGCAGGAAAAAGCGTCTTGGGACAGATTACAGGTGACATTCAGAGATACCAACCTCCACCAGGAAGAGTTTACTTCTCATACACACACACACACACACACACACACACAGGTGTGGCCTGTCCTTAGAGCTCTTCAAATTGAAAACATAACTACTATCAGTATGATCTTAAACAAAAACACAGACCTCTGGCTTTTCTGTTTCTGTCAACAACGCAGCAATGGTTGTGAGTTCAAAAAATAGACACTTTCCTACTGTAGTACTGACTAAAGGCCTAAAGCAGGTGTTCTATATGTTATCCGTGGAGGACGTAGGGAGACGCTAATTTACCTGAGGGACTGTGTGACTTAATTTTAGAAGACTGCTTAGGGCACCGACTACAATATTTAGGCAAAAATGTATAGACGTCCTAGATAAAATAACCACACTCCCAACGTCACCAAACCTGCTCAAACACAGGACTTTGAGAAGCAGAATTAATGAGTCTCTGAACAGCTGCAGCTGAGAATCAATGTCAAGGGGAGGAGCCTGGTGGGAACTGGAGCAGGGCTGAACCCTGCCCTGGGAGTAATGGGTCTGTCCAGGTTCCCAGGAAGGAGAAAACATGAGTGGCTCAGAACTGAGAAATAAAAGTTTATTATAATAATGATCTACTTAGTCATAATTCAGGAAAACATTCATACTATTCTAAGAGGCTACATCATTCATTCATTGTCTGTGACCCTTATCCAGTTCAGGGTGGTGGTGTGTCCGGAGCCTACCTGGAATCACTGGGTACAAAGAGGGAACACACCCTGGAGGCGGCGCCAGTCCTTCACAAGGCAACACACACTCACACATTCACTCACACCTACGGACACTTTTGAGTCTCCAATCCACCTACCAACGTGTGTTTTTGGAGCGTGGGAGGAAACTGGAGCACACAGCAAACACCACACTCCTCACAGACAGTCACCCGTAGGAAAACCATGCAAACACAGGGAGAACACACCACACTCCCCACACACAGTCACCTGGAGGAAACCCACGCAGACACAGAGAGAACACACCACACTCCTCACAGACAGTCACCCGGAGGAAACCCACGCAGACACAGAGAGAACACACCACACTCCTCACAGACAGTCACCCGGAGGAAACCCACGCAGACACAGGGAGAACACACCACACTCCTCACAGAGGGTCACCCGGAGGAAACCCACGCAGACACAGGGAGAACACACCACACTCCTCACAGACAGTCACCCGGAGGAAACCCACGCAGACACAGGGAGAACACACCACACTCCTCACAGACAGTCACCCGGAGGAAACCCACACAGACACAGAGAGAACACACCACACTCCCCACAGACAGTCACCCGGAGCGTGACTCGAACCCACAACCTCCAGGTCTCTGGAACTGTGACAGAGACACTACCTGCTGCTGTGTCCCCGTGACGCCCAGTAAGATATAAGATCATAATTATTAAGAACTGTTTATTTATAATAACACACCAAGTCTAAATTTAAGATATTTTATGTCAGAGTTATATAAACACGAATATAAATATAATATATAAATAGCACATTAAACTTCTCACTTGTGTAAGACAGTGAAGTTGTAGATTTCCCTAAGCCCTAATTATGACATATTACGTCAAAAATATGAAATCATTCCTCATTATCATTATATACTGTATATAGAGCTGCACAGGTTTAATCAAATGACCAAAACAGACCTCCATACAGTTGATATACCACTTAAGCAGATTATGTTCACACACAACAGTCACCTGCAGAAACCTCTGTACTGTCTGATGAGGGCAATGGAAGCAGTGTGTGTTTTGGCTGCGACCCAGTTACCTGGGAATACCTTTACTGTCCTCCGAGGGAGCAATTAACACGGACTTTGTCATGTAACAACTACAGTTATTAATATTCCCGCAATTACCTCAATAAACAAGTTATTTTTACACTTCTTTTGTGTACGTCATTTCAAATGATATTTTAATATATCGTTGAAAAAATAAAAATTTCAAAAAGGTGTTGAGTGCAAATGTTATGGAACATTTAATATCTGATGATTATCTTCAGTCTGCTAATATCAGCCTTTAAATATATACATTTATACGTTACTAACTCATAATTATGAAGCAGTAAGTCTTAATTATGATAAAACCTGTAATTGTGAGGTGCCAAGTCATAGGAGTTAAAAAGTTTAAAGGAAATCATAGATGAGATCGTATGTGATAATTAAGTCATAAATAATCAGAAATGATTAGAAATCAGGTCATAATCATATTTATGAGAAACACGCTTTTATAAGGCAGCAAGTCATATTCAGGAGATGTTATTATGAGATAATGATTCATAATTATGAGAAATGCTCATTATTCACTCTTAACATTGGTGATGAAATATTATTAGTTCATAACACATCCACACAGGAAAATTAAGGAACATTATGAGACCAATAAATAAAGTTGTCCCCTGCAGAGAATTTAGTTAAAAACTAAACCTTTAATATGAACAGAAACCTTTGAAATAAACTGAGAGTAAGAAAATAGACTGTGTTATTACTATAATTAACCCTTAAAAGGAAAAGAGGAAATATCCAAACTGTTTGGGTTAAAATTACACAAAGCACAAAAGTGTGTGTGTGTGTGTGTGTGTGTGTTACACAGGGAGACAGGTGGGCCAGAGAGAGAGAGAGAGACAGTCCTTCTCCCGAGCAGCTGCTGGCCTGCTGAGGGTCCAGTGCAGGCTTTGTTCTCCACATTCACTCACCACTGAGTAGTTTTCCATGTCAGTGGGAGAAGCCCAGGCCCATCTGCACATGACAGAGAGCCACAAGAAGTTTCCCCTTCCATAAATATCCCCATTATTGTAGGAGTATTTTAGGCTCACTGTTAAAATGAATGAGAATATTTAAAGAATAATATAACTGTCAATATTTCAAGAATAAAGTCAAAATTCTGTGAATAATATCATAACGTTACAAATAATTACTTAGAAAATTACATTGGAAATTTATACACCCTTTTTTTAAAAATATAATGTTAATTACTGCAATTTTATGCCTTTATTTTCAAATATATATTTTTAACAGTGTCCTTAAACTAATAGTTTTATTCTTTGATTTTATTCTTCAAATATTAACTTTATTCTTTATGACTTTAATCTTGAAATACTGACTTTATTCTTGATACATTCTTGAACTTTTGACTTTTATGTTTAAAAAATTACAGCTTTATCCTCAGTACAGTTCTTTTTTTGTTGTTCCTAAAAACAGTAATCGTTTTACAGCCGCTCTTACAGGTTTGTTTTATCTGAAACCAGTCCTGGTCCAGTGTAAAGGGGCAGTAGACTGGCGTGAGGGAAGGTGCCCTACTAAACTCTAAAAATGCCTGGTGCTTGTGGACACCTGATCAGGGATTAAACAGCCACTGGAAGAGGATTAGGGGAGAATCAAACACCACACAGCCTTGCTGCTCTGCTGTCACATCCAGAACTGGACACTTCCAGATTGGCAGCTTAGGAAAATCATAAAACACACTTGAGTCAGTGAGGGCAAATACAGAAGGCCACTTGCAAACTTCTAAGAAAACCTTGCCTTCTTTAATTAATGCTGCTGTGTCCTTCAAACTTTAGCTAAAAAACATAATTCCAGTTGAGAAATGAGCTGAGGAACACAGAGGTAGTGTTAATATTATGGCAAATCTGAACATACAGCTGTTATATTTCCAGAACCTCTACACCATGTTGAATTATATAAAATACAACAGGGAGAAAGGGTAGCTAAGAGCAAGTCTGACTCAAGAAAGTAGGACAGGAAGTGTGGTGGAGACCCATAAAATAGGCGTCTTTTAAATAATTCATCCTCGATAAATATGTCCATGGTAAATGTAGGCCTAGCTGGCAAACATCAAATGCAAAAGAGTGGAAACGGTGTTCTATTTTAAGACACGCGATGCGAGCGTAGAAAGGGAAAGCTATTATTCCCTTTGGATTTACATCTTTGATGATGATTTGAATAATGCAGCTGAGTTGTTTGTTGAGCTTGTGCTTTCAGATCCTCCCTGGTGTGAACATTTTCTTTATGTCCACTTCTATATCTACAGTGAGTATAATGGTGTAAACCCAGAGCAGCTGCTCATGTTGAGGTCACCGCGCTCAACGTCAAACAAGGACTAATGCTGCATAAAAACCCAAACCCATCTCCAGGCTTTGGGGCAGTGTTAAGTCTGTTCTCTGGAATGATGGAGCGCCATCATAGATTTGAGATGAGTTGGAGTGGCTTTTGTGATCCAGAACTAATCCAAAATCAATACCTGACTTGGCCAAAGTAAACATGGCTATAGGGAAGCAAAGGGAAATAAACTCTCTCAATACATTTCACAAGAATTTCTGGGTAAGAAGGTGTGCATAAACCTTTTCATATTAAGTAGACAGAGGTATTGTATCTCAATCTTCTGGAGGCCTGACCAACCCATGTGGACTCTGTTGCAAGCTCTATCCCTCTATCCGCTTGCTTACATTGTATTTACATTAGAGCTTAGCATTAGCTTTCCCACAACTAGCTAAAAAGAATTATTTGCTTTGGCTTCACAGACTGTATTGTATTCTGTGCGCAAGGTTAAACCGAACTGAGGGCAGTGTGCACAGATTCTTGCCATGATCGCATGCTTCCCTGCTGTGGAAAACCAGGGAGACATCTGCGTATGCTAAACTCTAATTGGCCAAGAGCCCTTGGGGGGGCGGGGGGAGAGGGGTAATTCGGCTAATCCCATTAGGCAGTGAAATTTACACTGGAAACGTGAGGCTGACATTCGTAGCGATATCGGACAGCGACTGAGACATGGATGTCGGCGATGCTTGTGGTTTATTTATACTTTCTCTTCTCTGGAAAGACATGAGGAGGGATTAGCCGTTTCCCTCCCTCCCAGTCCCCACCCACCCCTGGGGGGAATGGAAGGGGAATGGACCAGTTGGTCTTAGGGTCAGATGTCCCAACATGGTCATAGTCCAGGCACGAGCAGAGGCCTGAGGCTGCAGGAGTCTCGTGCAGTGTGTCTGGAAGGGACAGAGCCTGTGCCAACTGGAAAGGCTAAAAATAGTTTGAGAAGCAGAGCATGCAAAATGCAGCAACTTCAAAGAAATTATCCAGTTCGAAGCTGGCGTCTACGTGATTGATCTGCATATGGAGTGGTGATGATGTGGTCTGAAGGGAATGGGAGAAGTTAGTATGCGTTGTGCTAGCTCTGCTTTGATTCATAGAGATTTGCATTGAAGTCATAGAAACATGCAAATAATCCTAGGGTTCGGAAAAACGGACAGCGTTATCAGTCTGAAGAGGTGGGCGTACAGAAAAAGCGGCGCTATCTGGGGCAGTAGGCTGTGTTGTGGCAGTCTACAGCCAGAAGTGTTGAAACGTGACAGGGATCAGAGAAGCCAAGAGATTAGCGTGCTACTGCACTGACGTAGCCTTTCAATGTACAGGAGTACAGTAAGGGTAGGGAGGGGGAGAAGGGGACCACCAACATATTGGGTGATAAAGTTCAGGCTCTCTACTTACTTTCACTACTTACTTGCTGCCCTAAGACATTTGTCCACTATTTAACGCCTTAGCAAAACAATTACTAAACAAGATGCAATGACGATTTGCTGAATCCAACATGGCTTACAACATTGCACCATATGCAGGTGACTTATGTTTCATGGGTAATCTTGCTCACAAAGTGGCTCTTTCACCTCCAGTAATCTAAATGCAGGATCAGGAGGTTTAGGCGGATTTAGCGTCTGTGCCTAGATGACCAGGGGCCTTAGAGCGTGGACTGAGATGGGGCAAGTGGCTTGTGTTTCCTTTCTCTGCACCTGGCCAGGACTGTGGTGGGTGGACAGAGGGGAGGGAAAGACAACAGCAGGTGTGTGGGTCTGCAATGCGTCAACGATGAGATGTCACTGATCACGTAGACAAGAGACAGAGCCAGCAAGCTTGTACGTCAAACATATGAAGTTAATGGAGTTACTGCCGTTAGGAAAAACAGCACATATGACCGAACGGCTTTGTATGTTATGACCGCCTCGTTCGCATGACACGTCCATGCCACATCCAGAGACAGCGCTCATGAACCACCTCATAGAGGTCAAAGTGTTGTATGATTTGGACGTGATGACTGAAGGCCTTCTCTAATTGCTCGCTGACCAGACACAAGTCTGATCTTGCTCTGGTGGCCAGGTCTGTTTCGCCTTCGTTGGGCCTGTTGTTGGGGTCCAGCTAGGATATTGAGTTACAGTGTCATGGGGGAGGGATATCATGCTTGATGCCTTTTGGGAGCAGCTTCTTGGGCCCATTCCCAAAAAACCAAATCAGTTGTATGCGACAACTGGGGCATTTTAGCTATGCCGTCACAGTTCTTCTGTGTGACTGGGCAGACCGGGCTAAAGTGGGGCAGTTCTTCCACTCGAGTGGGACCCAAAGAGACCTGGCACAGAGAAGTAGGCTATACAAATGTTCAACATGAAGCCACTTGTTGTTTATGGGAATGGCAGAGGGAGAGGGCAACAGGAATTTCCATGTGACTCAAACGTGCAAGCAATGCTGCCCTAAGTGGTGTCCTACTAACCTCCTGTCTCTTTAGAAATTTGTCAGTATCTCTTCTGGCTCTAAGAGAAGAACTGTGGGACTGGCAAAGGCCGTGAGAACACAGCAGATATTGTTTCAGTCCATTCTCACTCAAAAATAGTTATTGGTGTCTACACAGATACAGCTAAATGAGCTCTTGCAAAGTTTAGGACTTTGAATATAGTGAATGTACTCTGTGAATGTATATTCTGAAAAAGTAATATTCATTCATTCATTCATTGTCTGTAATGCTTATACAGTTCAGGGCGGCAGTGGGTCCGGCGCCTACATGGAATCAAAGGGGCAAGGCAGGAACACACTCTGGAAGGGGGGCCAGTCCTTCACAGGGTGACACACACTCAATCACACCTACAGAAACTTTTGAGTCGCCAATCCTCCTACCAACGTGTGTTTTTGGGAGCATGGGAGGAAACCGGAGCACCCGGAGGAAACCCATGCAGACAAAGGGAGAACACACCACACTCCTCACAGACAGTCACCCGGAGGAAACCCCCACAGACAAAGGGAGAACACACCACACTCCTCACAGACAGTCACCCGGAGGAAACCCACGCAGACACAGGGAGAACACACCACACTCCTCACAGACAGTCACCCAGAGGAAACCCATGCAGACACAGGGAGAACACACCACACTCCTCACAGACAGTCACCCGGAGGAAAACCCACACAGACACAGGGAGAACACACCACACTCCTCACAGACATTCATCCGGAGGAAACCCACACAGACACAGAGAGAACACCGCAAACTCCTCCATGGAGCTGCGTGACAGAGACACTATCTGCAGCGCAACAGTGCGGCCCCCCAAAAATAACATGACCCCTTTAAACATTTTCTGTCCTACAAACAAATTAGTGATTGAATTCAAAGTGCTCTTCAAAGTTAAATGTTACTTAGGGTCCCAAAAGTTCAGAAATGACCCTGACCTCATAAACATCACATACTCTCAAAATGGTGTTATTTTCAATAGCCACAAATACACAGTGCTGATCACAATCCGATGCTGATTTGCAGCTGTCGTTTTCCTGTGTTTTGTGGATCGCTGAACATCCTACTTCTCTTATAGATGTACTTTGCAGTTCTACAATGACAGAATATACTCTAGCAGTTGCTCTGCTCTGTTTTTGCAGTGAAACAGAGTTTGTGGTGGGGGCTAGTGTGCATAGCACTGAGAGTGGATCAGACACAGCAGTGCTGCTGGAGTTTTAACACACTGTGCCTGCTCACTGGCCGCTGTATCAGACACACATATCTTGTTGGTGCACCTTGTTAATGTTAAGTTAGAGACAGTAGCTCATCTGTTACCAGCCCTACACACAATAACACACCACCGCCACCACGTCAGTGTCACTGCAGCTCTGAGAATGATCCACCACCACATCACACCTGCTCTGTGGGGGTCCTATGCAGAGGCGATTGCTCTAAGACTGCAAGGGAAGCTCAGCTTCCCCTAAAATGTCAAAAAATAAGTGATCAAATATATACTGTTGTGTGTACATGTCATTGAATAAATATACATTACAACGCACTCAACTTTTGTTCAGAATCAGCTTCTTATCACTGGTAAAGACGCGACTTTCCTCTCAATCATTCCCGCAGCTTCACAGTGCTTTAAACAGAGTTCAATAGCGAAGCAGCAAAGTGCAGCGAAACGAGACGAGTCATTGGATAAATGCTGGGCTTTGTCCCGCCCATCGGACGCTCAGCGTCTATGGGGCAGTGGGCTGGCCTCGGCTGACCCGGACGCTCAGCTTCTGCATGATGATTGGATGACCTGTCTGAGGCTGAATCCCTTTTTGATTGACAGCGAAATGAGCGAATCAGCGATCCTTTGGTGTAAAGATCCGTGGGAGCATTACACTTTCATTCTGTTCTGAGTTGAACCAGAGACATTCTTAAACCTCTTAGTAGCATTTTCTTTGTTAAAAACGACTAGTGACAAATCGAGCTTCTATTTCTGGTGGGTTTTTTGTAGCTGCTTGTGTTTGGAGACTGACTTCTATCACCCTTTCTGCCTTCTATCTCAGTTTCTGTCCAGCGGGTGCTGCTTCCCCTAAATAAATGGTTAGAGCATGATAGAGACTACAGTGTGTAATTGTAGAACTACAAAGTACATGAATATGATGGAATTTGGTGTGTAAGAGGAATGGTGGATGTAGGATTATGAATATTTACCACAAATGCAGGCATATATTGATTGTTGTAATTTTCAGTCAGATGTAGAGGGGAGTTTGGATGCAGGAAGAGGATTCTCTCTCTTGGGAAAGTACAGGGAGCTTCCACAAAGTGATTGCCTTTCAGGTACAATTGCCTTTATGGGAACTGGCTGTCTGTGTTACTAAAATAATAGAGCAATAAAACCGCTAATCAGTGCTAGATTTGGCCTTTGTGCCGCTTGCTTATCTTGTTACAGTTGAAGAGATATGGGCAAGTCTACTGTATCTTTTAAAGAGAAAACAAAATACTAATAAGGTTTTATTCTACTTCATGTTTTTAAACTGTACGTACTCGTCAAAATGTAACAGGCAAATTATATTTAAAAAAATGCAAAACGATGGAGATTAGAGGTTTTGTTGTGACATTAACAAAACACAGCCCTCGTATAATGCCAGTAATCATTACTAAACATCCGCCTTGGCTTAGACTTCTCTAATCTGAAACTCCAGGCCACTGAGCAAACTGTAAATGGCTCTACTTTTTTCCTCTCTGTGAGTTCAGGGAAGGTGACATTCTCTTCTTGAATCTTCCTGCTCTCCCCCACCCCCGACTCCTTCTGTTCTGTTCTCTTTAGCCCAGGGCTGCAATAAAATGTCCAGCACACAAGACACACAGTTCTTTTCTTCTGCACTCCCCAATGACCCATGGATATCCATGGGGAAATTACCTTTAGCATCACATGACAAAGTAGCAGTTTTATGGATGAGGAACCTCTTCTGAAGTTCCTGATTTCCATGTCCCCATCGTTATGTGTCGGCCGGTTTTGTGGTTTCATGTTTTCAGTTGTGCATGTAGGCCAGTGTTAGTGCGTGATGGGAATGCTCTCTTGCTGTCTCTCTCTGTCTCTTGTGAGTATGACATAGTGTGGCTATTTTTACAGACTTGTGGATGTGTGTGCTGCCTGAGAGATTGCCCAATTCTTCTAAGGCATTAGCCCTCTTAAAGGAACCATTGATGATTCTGGAGGACTACAGTTCTTACAGCAAAACAAACCCCCAGCTCTCCAAGTTTGGGGGTCATTCAAAAGCTCTGCATTTTTTTAAGGTGGGACGTTATGTTTGAGTAAGAACTTGACTGTAGCTTGTACAGGGTTGAAGTTTAACGGCAAGATGTGGTTTCAATTACCTCAGAAACTCATTTGTAACTGTAGCATTATTGCTATGCGTTCACTTTCATGCAGTTAGCAGTCTCCCGAAATTGGTGTCCATTCCTCTTTAAGTAACTGTAACAAAAATAATTTAATGATACTCACATATTGAGCAGGAATAGTGCAACTTCCTCATCTCATGTTTTTCTGTTCAGTGAAGGATCTCCTAAACCATTTCGGACTGAGACTCAGTTTGTTTCCCATGTACTGAGCCAGGGATACATACAAACATCAGATGTTATTACTAGTGCACAAACAGGCTGGAGAGCTAGCACATGGTCACAAAGCATTCTCTGAATATTATATATATAAATGTTTTGGAGTAAAATCTTGACAACTGCCTTTGAATGAGACACTTCTATAGAGAGAAATCTAAAAAAACAGCAGCATGTGATCAGTTGTACTAAACCTGTCCTTATGGAAAATACATTAGCCATATAAATAAATTATGATTAAGCTAAGAGCTTGGCTTTCATTTTCATGCAGCTCACAAAGTACCTCAACAAGGAAGCATTCATCTCTGAAAACCACACTGCCCATGTAGTCTGGAAACTAGGCTCTATTGAGCTTTACATGATGTACTTTATACAGACAGTTGTCTATTTACTGCTAGCTAATGGTGTAATATTTTATGATTTATCTCTCTACTCAGCCTGTTTCTCTTTTAATGCCAATAAAGCTCTGTCTCTGATGCCAATGTGCCCAAATTCCTCAGTCTCCAGAGAACTTGGAACATGCTGAACATGCTTCATCACTGAGGGGGGAGTGGAGGGTGGAGGGCAGCATGTATTAGCTGGACCAGTACCTGGACTGTGATTGGTGGAGCCCCATTTTGCCTCTAGGTGAACCTGGGTTGGCTGTGGCATGCAGACGACAGGCAAAGTCTAGATTCTCTGGCAAACCTGCGGCACAAACAAAACCAAACTTGCAAAACTGCCAAAACGGTCACTGCTACAATGTGCTTATAAAGTTGCATTTACATTATAGTATTAACACTTGCCAAAACAAATGCATGATCTTTGCTATAAATGTAGTTCCCCAACTGTGATGTACGTAAGTATTAGATGATGTCTATAAAAATCCTCTCCCCTGCACCTGCTGAACTTAAACACTGTGTAGTCACTGCTGTACTCAGGAACATAACCTAAAATACAGCTGCTGTGATGTTTAGGGAGTATCAGAAGCCCTATGAGATCCAAAATCATTTCTATTACTTTAATCTAAACAGTGAATGTGCTGCGAATATTCATCAGAATTCATTTAATTTTTATGTCCAGTTTAATGGGTGAACATGTACTTCCTCAGAGATCTATAAACAAAGCGCACAGATTTTATTGAACTTGCCAATAATGTAATGTAACTGAACAGCTTAACCTGCTGGAGGAGAAGGCAAAGTGCCCAGATCTGTCACACCAGCTGACAGACACCCATGCAAGCTGGCACCATGAGCAGAGAGGGGGAGCGGAGAGGCCATCCCTCCCACACAAGGGAATAGACAGTCAAGTTGTGCTCTCTCTTAGCATTTTTCCACCACAGGGTGCCTACTCGACCATTAGGTAAATTTGTTACCTGGTGCTAATGGAAAACCGACCCGTACCAGGGACATAAAAAGTGAGTAGAGCCAAGTAGAGAAGGATAGGTGCCATGCAGTGGAAAGCCCAATATGACTCTTGGCCTCGGATAGAAGAGGGATCATTGGGAACAAGCTAGTGATCTTCCAGTGATAAGGCCAAAGCAGCACCTCTTGGGAGCCACAGACTTCTTTTCATGTTCTTTTGCCAAACTGTGTTTTGAGGATGTTTTTACCAATGGCCTTCTTCTTGGACAAAGGAAAAGCCTTACTATCTGGCCACTCAATTCAGTGACAGTGTATGAGAAGTTCTAGACTATGTAAATAGCACTGTGCTTTTTACATTTTTCTAGAACTGCATTTGTGCATTTAGTTACTGGTAGTGTGGCTCTTCTGAAAGTTTTAATTAATTTCTCTAATTGATATGTTGCTAATAATTAGTGTATTAAGACTCTTGTGCTCAGAGGGTTGCCGGTTCTAGTCCTAGGACTAGAGAGAGAAAATTCACTCATGTTGTGCCCTTGAGCAAGGCGCCTAACCCCAAAACTTACCCCAAGCGCCTAGGTGGTCACAGCCCCCTACTCCGGTTGTGTGTGTGTTTGCGTGGTCACTGTCACGGATGGGTCAAATGCAGAGAAGCAATTTGCCCAAGGGATCAATAAAAGTGTTTTTTCTTCTTCTATTCCTGCTTTAAAATGTTACTATTACTTTGTGAACTTTCTCTTAACCACGTGGTATGACATGATTGATTTCAAACAGAGAATAACAGAATCAGACTGTCAGGTATCCATACTTTAGCCTTACCTGGAAAACACATCATAAGTGTACTTACATTTTCTGCAATGGGGTTTATACTTTCAATATTGTCTTATTTGACTGCTTTTAACTAAATATATCAGCGTTAATTTTGTTTATAATGTAATTGCTGTATGTTGTCAGTTAAATACATTAATGTTGTGAAACATAACATTTTGTGATGTTGAACCAGGGTGTATTCAGTCTCTCGTATGCTGTACATATTACAGAACTGACAAAATGATGCTAAGCTAATTCAGAAAATGACCAAAAACAGGGATTCTAAAAAGCTAACAGAGCAGGCCTTAAATAGAGCAACAACAATCGATGCTGAAGAGCTAGGTATTGCTAAGGGCTCTGGTTAGATCTTCCAGCAAACTGTAATGAAATGCAGATAATGGAATTTGTGCAAGTTGTTTTTAATATTTATCTTCACACAATGTTTTAATTTGCAATGTGTGCACAGTCCTGTTAAATCTTTCATTTTCAGCAGCTAAAAGCTAAACTAGTTCGCAAAATGATCTTTACATTGTTACGTAACTTAGGATGATACGTAACGTATAATTAGGCACTTCATTAAAATATTTTTGAAGGTACAGTTGAACTTAAACTTATCCAGCGTTAATGTCTTCCTATTAAAGGTTCTGACACTGTATAATCCTGTAATATGTTTGTTTTAAACCAACTTGTATACTGTAGGATTCACAGCACCACATAGCAATACACAAGGTATGATAATAATGCACCAGTCAGGAAATTCCTTAATGTTTTCACTTTAAAAGCCTACACAAAATGAGTATCGCTGCAGAAGGTGTGTCTGACAGCTTTTCCGGTGTTTAAGGTGTGAAAGCAACCTTCACGTTAAACTCAAGCACAAACTCATGACTTCCTATTCATGTCAACGAATACAAATCTGTGTTGCTAGCAACAAGTTTCATTTATGTACCGACTGTGGGGTTTGTATGACCAAATATTGGCTAGTATGAATGTGTCAGCCACCCTCAAGGGAGACATCTAAAACATGTGTGTAATAACAAATAAAAACAAGTGAACTCAACCCAGAAAGTAAAAATTTCAGCTCATATCCATTTTATTCCTTTTTTTAAAAAAAGAAACTAATACAAGCTCATTTGGTTACGTACACAATTCTTATCATCACATAAGTCTCACCATCAGTTCAGTCCTTTCTGATTTTCATGCTGTGAATACAGCCAACAGTCCATAGAGTGACCCGTGTCACAGGAGGAGAATTACTCGGTTCTTTTCAGAAAAACTCAACTTCGTTGAAAACTCATAAAAGCAGTAAAAACTCTATAAAAGGAGAAATTAACAAAGTACAAAACCCTGACTATAGAAGCTGGAAGAGATAGCAAGCCCGTGCTGAGCCTAGGTGATTAACTCAAGTGCTCGGCTAAAGGCACAGGAGTAGAGTTCCCTCCACTGAGAGGGCTGTGCACCATGATGAGTGGGAGAGGAGAGGACAGAGAGATGGATGTATCAACGGGGGCGCCGATGAAATATTCATGCTAAAGTTAACAAGCAGAGACACAGAGGCCAAAGGGATGGAGGGAGCGATGCTGTCGCTGGACTTTGTGAGAAGCAAATGCTGCTTTGGAAAGAAGAGGTAGACTAGAAAACTCACACTAAAGAGACTTTCTCCATTTTCACCTGATACGATCATTAGGGCACTGACCAAGGAGGGCACATTTTTGACTGAAATTTGATTGGTCTTGATCTCCTAAGCAGTGAGTATACGTCCATGTTTGCCCTGTATTGGCGGGTAGTGCCACAGCGGTCCGCAGTAAAGCACCAAAATCTTTTCTCAATATTACAGGCCAGTTTGTGTAAATTCTTTGCCACCAGCTTTAAATCACTGTATGAAATAATCCGTGTCTGAAGGGTGCATACGTTCAAACCCTCTAAAGGGGGTTAAGACCTGAGAAAGAGTTACTAAACCTATACAGCAGCAATAATGAAAACATAAGGTGAAAGGAAACTAAGACAGAAAGCTCTATGGCAGTGATTTATACAACCACTTTTGTGGTTTCCATTTCTACCAAAACCTTGGTCCTGAGGACACATGGGTGCTTGGCATATATGGACGAGGGCCACAAGGTTAGCACCATTCGTATTACTACAACTATGTCTTTATCTGTAACAATGACTCTTTAGCATTCGGTGTCAATTCACAGCCAGAAAGTATTATAATCAGGGCAGTGTCAACAAACATGCTTCTGTTAAATCTCTTGCAATGTATCGAGGGCTTTTACCAGTACAAGCAAACTGCATGAAAAGCAAATGCATCTATTTTTCAGAGGCTGCCTTAATGCTGGGTACAAACTGATACAAGATTGGCCTGAAGAAACACGCAAGTGAATTTTTAACTCAACTACAGGAGATCTGAACTGCACCGTCAAGAGCTTGAGTGTATGGAGAGGAAGATTCTAGTGCTATGTGAAATCCATGGGGGAAGAAAAATAGGTCACAGTGTAGAGCTGTGTCAGACAACACCACAGCAGAATGCCTCCAAGTTGAATCAGTGAGGAGTCACAGGGAAATACCCAGTGCACATCCTGCTCCTACGTTTTGGAGGAAGGGGCTGAGTATTCTTTGTTTGTTAGCGAGCCCCCTGGTAGGTCTGTCCTCCTCGTATAAGTCGGTAACAAAGCATTATAGATAAACATCACCAACAGCTCCTTCCTCCCCTACAAACAATGCTTGAAAGTATGAATTTCCACATGCAGGTCAAGCTGTGAAGCTACTTTTGTTTTTTTACCAACAAGTCAAACCTGACTGACATCTTTCAAAATAACACACAGAGCTTGCTGTGGCACCTGTGCAAAACAATATAGGCTATAAGAGAGCTTCAAAGAGCACTGTACACACCAATGATTTGCACAGGTCAGTGAAACTCAGTAGTGTGCCATGATCTACCACTCTCAACCCAAATGTTCTTAAAGTCTTTCAACAGGGCATCAACTTTCTCTTATACAACAGCTTCATAAAAGAAGGAAATTGGAAAAATTCAAAGCTATGGACAGGGAACTGCTTGGATAGCCCCTAATCCTCAAGTGTTCTGGCTATGCACAATATTTTGGCCTGAAGTAGCCAAGGAGGTCATTGCTTCCTCATGACTCACCCTGAAAAGCCAGATATTGAACAGAAGAGGGAATAATCAACCACTAAGGTAAGATTTTGGATCGTTGCTAAAACAAGTAATTAAATAAACTGTTTGTTGGCACATTTTTTGAACTCAGTAATCCAAAGTGTTGGGCTATTTGTTTTTTTGTTGTTTTTTTTTTTTTTTACATCATTTTAGAGCATTGTTCTAAGCCAAGCATTTTCATAAGCCCTTAAATTACACCTCTAAAAGGTAGCCCTTAGACTTGCAAAAGTTCAAGTTTGTCATAGCAGAAGTGATAGTGTAAACCCCCCAATGAAAAAACACATTTTACCCACTTGTGCACTTCAAAAGCATTCCACTCCAGACAAGTGTTTAAGAAAATGTACAATTTTCAAATACCTTTTTAAAGGCCATCTGAAAAAAAAGGAGACTTAATAGTATTTTTGAACTTGCCATATAAAATTTTTAGCATTTTTTGCATGTGTTACTTTGTTAAAAATCAAAGTCAAAACACTGAGTACTGACACTCGGTTTTTCAAAAACAAAACAAAGAAATGAAATCCATTTCTAAAACCTATGCTACAACATTATCTTTATTCCTGAATAGGTGATCAGCTCTAAGAAACGAGCTTGGGTAACACTGGACGCAATGGTATACTCCCAGTGGAGTCCCCCATCATGTTGGTCCGCAGTTTGTTGTTGGTCTGGCCCATTACAGGGGGCACCTTAGAGATGATGCTAGGGAAGGAGGTGCTGTGTTCTGTAATCCGCTTGGGAACCAAGGTCTTCTCCCCACCAGGCACAGGCTTAGGTAGTCTCTTGTAGAGCCAGGGGTGTCGCAAAGCAAGGACGGGTGTCATGCGTGTACTTGGTTCCCAGTCCAGACACTTCTTCAGGAAGTCAATGAAAGTAGGGTCTTCACAACCCTTGAGGGCTGTCACCCATTCCTTGCTGCCTGGAGGTCCTCGCATCTTACCCCGACGAGAGCGACTCCCGTTGAGCACCAAGGTGCCGTTGCTGAGTGTGGTGACGGTGCAGTAACGCGGGTGGCCTTTGGAGTTGATGAAGTTCTTGGCACGCTTGGCCTGTTCCAGCAGTTTCTGAGGAGGCATGCCCAACAGCTCCATCATGCAGGCTAGCTGGTCTCCCTCATCCTCACCAGGGAAGAGTGGGTAACCTGTCAGGAGCTCCGCTAGAATACAACCAAAGCTCCACATATCAATGGGCATGCCATAGCGTGAGCCCAGAATGACCTCCGGAGCCCGGTAGAATCGGGACTGGATGTAGGTGTAGACTCGCTGATGGTCGAAACAACTTGAGCCAAAGTCAATGACTTTGATGCCACTCCGACCCTGCTGCTTCAGCAGAATGTTTTCTGGTTTCAAGTCACAGTGGATGATCTTATGGCGGTGGAGGGCTTCCAAGCACTGCAGAATGGAGTGGGCAAATTTGCGCACCAATGGCAGGCTGAACCCCTGAAACTTATTGCGCTTGATGAGTTCATACAGATTCATGCTCAGCAGCTCAAACGTCATGCAAATATGATTCCGAAAGGTAAAGTTCTCCAGCATGTGAACAACGTTCATGCTTCCCGTCTTATCCTGCTTCTTCAGGTGCTCCAGGATTCTGATCTCCTCTGCAGCTTGCCTGTGGAAGCGTTTTTCATTGCGCACCATCTTCAGAGCCAGATGCTGGTGCAGCTTGTGGTCATAGACCTTTGCCACTTGCCCAAAACTACCTTTGCCAATTACCTTGAGGAACTCGTAGCGATAGGCAATGTGGTCGTGAGGCACATGGATATAACCTCCTTGGTCGTCATCATATCCACAGTTGTTGGAGCCCCCAGCCACTGCTTGTATCTTTTTAGCATTTGGTCCCACAAAGTAGACATCATGGTAGTTGTGGATCTCCTGTTGCTCCAACGAAGTCAGCTGTTGCCTATACTGCTTCAGAGCCAGCTCGGGGGTGGCAGGTCCTCCTGGCTTGGTGGGCTTAACAGAGCTGTCAGAGGACTTGGCTGAATTGTTGCTATCCACACTCCTCTCTTTGGAAAGCACAGGCTGGGACTTGACAGGAGCTTGGCTGGTGCCATTGTGCTGGATCACACCATTGGGCTTACGATTGTATGAGTCTTCATACAAGTACTTCACTTTCATCTGTCCTCCTCGAACTCCCAGGTGATCTTTCATGGTAGGTTTATTCACACCCTTCAGAAAGAACAGAAGGGAAAAAAGTGTTACAAGCCAAATAACATAATGAATTTTGTAACAAACTGCATGTAAAATAATTTTAAAAAATGCAACATAATTTTGATGACTGGATCAGGAAAGGAAGACAACAATAAGAAAAGTCTAGACACGGAGGCCCATTACAACTGACTACATGAACTTGCGCTGCTGAACTTAAAAATCTATTAACTAGGACTGAGTTAAGCCGTCAATATCACAAACGTGCAACATTGAACAGCCAATCAGCATCAGTATCGGAAATATAATAAGGCTCCAGGGAAATATTAATGCACGAGTGATCATTGCAGCTGAACAGGGAAACGCCTGATAAACAGTGCCAACAATGAGGGGAGACTGAAACCAGTGGAGCAGGAAGTTCATCTTGATGAAGGACAAAAGGCAAACATATGAAGCCTCGAGGTGCTTAGCAAAAATTATCGTAAGTATGCCCATCCTGCTGTTAAAGTCAAAACAAAACAAAGCGGTAGGTCAGTTGAGCCAATGGTCAATTATATGAACCATTTATACAATTATAAATAACTATATATTGGAAAAAAAGATGTTTAAAAAAAGTACATATTTTGATGCGTTAAAATCATTCTTCCCTATTTTTACTTATGGAAAGAATTTTCTTACATGGCTCACGAGTCTCTGCAAGACAGAACCCCAACTATATAATTAAATCTGAGTTAAACTTGGGCCATACGAGGAACACATTCTGAGGCATATTCTGAGAAAGCAGCACTGAGAAAGTAGGGAGGGTGGTGTATCTATTTTTCTATATTCAGGGTGTTCAATCCACCACGAGACGTTTAAATCATTCAGCTTCTATTAAACGTACTTTGGTAAATGACCAAGTCCAGGATAAGAGTCCACTACATACAGTGGAAAAAAAATACTCAAGGGCTTTAATAAGAAAGCGTTCACCAGAAAGGAAATGAGGTCAAGTAGATAAAATTATGGCGAGAAAAATAGTGAAGAAGCTGGTGTTGATTGCGGCTGCTAAACGTGTGGCAGGAACCAGTCTTTAGGAGAAGACTGACTAAAATAGATTCAACTACATTGAGGGCTGACCACAGAGTCCAGCCAAATAAACCAGAGGTTTGCTACCAGACACAACGCAGTTAATGCAAAATTACTAGAAATCTTTTTGCTTATAAAGTGTTTTATTTAAGGCTAAGTTAATGCTGGGTGAGGGAAACTAGCCTGTGATCCCATGTGGCAAAAAAACTTGCCGCTCCAATTCACATACAGCTGAAATTGTTTATCGATCCTTGGACAAAGACCATTTAATGTTCTGCACGCTGCATAGAGCTTTGTAACGGGACTGGCCAAACTCACTGGCTTTACACAGTTGCCACGTCCCCTGCAAAGGACACATATAACCATTATGCACACAGAATTGCATGCATTCAAAACTGGTTTTTACATAAGTGTATGGCTCTGACTGGAGAACAGGATTTAAATTACGATTTCAGGTCATATGATGGCGCATATCGTGATGTAAGCTCTGCAGATCTTGTTAGGGGGGCTTGATCAACTCAGTCTAGCTGGCTTGAGCAACGGTAAGTGCATCGGATTGCTGCTTGTGCTCAAAGTTTAAAAATGGTCATTTACATGGTCAGCTTAAGACTCAAACTGCTTTAAAAAAATTGTCAGACTAAACTGAACAAGCAACAAAAAGGGCACAGGTGCTAGCAGCACATGCATGAGCCTCAGCCAAAGAAACACAAGCATGACAGACTGCTCACCATGCTGGCACGCGAAGGAGGGGTGTCTGACACAAAAAATAAATAATAAATCTAGTTCATAATTTGTTAGTGGGTCAAATTTTCAAGTCCACTTATTCCCTACAATGAAGTAAACTGGAGCAGTTTCCTGCTCGAGTGGACAAAAGAGGAAACTGCTCAACTGTGTCCCCGTTTGGACATGTGCCATGGAATGACGACCCAAAGCATGTGCAGGATATTGGGCCAGTCCAGTTATGGTGGAGAAAAGGAAGTCTGGACTTACTGTGTGCTTGGACAGTGGAGGAAGTCCAGAGGGGCTCTGTCCGTTCAGGTCCCCGTCTTCGTTCACTATATGGTCTGTACGCATGTAAGAATCATACAGACCATCTCCATGTCGAGCTGTTAAACACACAAAAGAATGATCACATTAGCCAAGCAGACAATAAATCAGAAACGATCATCAGAAGAGCACAAAACAATAACAACCTTGAGTGCACTTGGACTGGAGTTGTTACTACAATAATGCAACTGATGTAGAGAAGCATGGAGTCCAACAGGCAAAAGAAAATCTCCTTAGGGAGCCACGTAACCAAGTCGCAGGTGCGTCAGAAAACAGACTTCCCACAGAACCTTGTCAACAGATGGCCTCTGGAGCACTCTGAAGCAGTTGGAAACTTATTAGGACAGTTTTTATGACTCATTGGGGGTTCAGCAGTTTCCACAACTTGGTCCTATTATGTCACTAAAGCCTCTTAATAGCCTAAACCAGCGCGCTTAAGAAACACAGCGGATAAAGCACACTCAGCTAAGCTTCTCAGTGGAGGGGTGAAATTAGTTATTAGATCGAAATAATAATATACACTAGTGTGCAAAAGTCTGATCTCACTTCATTGCGGTAATTTCCTGTTAAAACAACCGTTAAGTAGAAGATATTCCATGTTGATTTATGACGATCCAATTGAATAAAGGAACTGGGAAGTCAAATTAAAATATAATACTCCTGTTGCCCACACAAGACTGAGAACACAACTGTCACTGTTAGGAAAACAATAGAGCAAGATTCAGTCTTTCAAAGACAGTAACAAAACAAGCTCTAATCTGTTTCTTTAAATGGTTCCATTTACTCTTACAATGGGAAGACAACTCTAAACCATGTCTCTGAAAGGGTGTGTTGTCATACGTGAGATAAGGAAACTGACTAGAAGTGGTTAGTCTCAGCAGAACACGGCACGGCCCAAACTCTAGCTCAGACCTGAATGTCATTGAATGAGTTTGGGATTAAATACATGGCTCATCTGAAGCAGAATAATTTCAATTTTAAAACAATATCCCATCAGATTCATTTGGTGATGTTTCCCAAACAGATGGGAAACTAAAGAAAAAGGGGGCAGACACTAAATCCTTCATAAATGGCATTTTATGTTAAACAGACTCTTCCTTTTTTGAATGCCAGTGTGGCTAATAGTTGCTTTGACACATTTTGATAGACATTTATATTACACATACCCACAGAAATGTAAGGGCCTGTGTAAAGAACATAGATAACAACAATAATAAACAACAAATCTCAGCACAAACACTGCTAAAGTTGATTATCTCTCAATGCCTTACCTCAGAAAGGGTGACTAAGCCTAGGGAAATGCTTAGAGGAATAAAACTAATCACTGAAATCAGCTACTTCTATGTTCTTGGTTCCTGATGAGCACTGTGACGTTCACTAAAAGAACAGGACACTGCCAAGTCGGGTTCTTAGAACCAAAGAACGAGTGTTTAACAGTGAGGTCTTAATTAAGAGATCGACGGATGGAACGTGACCATCTTCCAGCCAACAACACACACACACACACGTCCCAAAACTATAACAGCCACAAGAAGTCGGGTTACTTTAGTAGCACTTCAACCAGTCAGTGGTCAACATGTTTAAGGTCTGCCCAGATATCTCAGAAAACTAATACCGTGAGGGAGATTATGTTACTTATCGTAATAGAGACATTATACACGTCTGATTACCTGCTGTGATGGGGCCGTCTGGTTTTCTACTCAGTATCATCATGGTTGTGGACAGTGAATGCAGTCAGCATCAACACATCAAATTCTTCTTTATTGTTTTATGTCCAGAGAAGAATAATCCGGGATTTAACGGATGTGGTACCATCAAAAATACCCCTCGGTGTTAACTGTAAATATGTAAAAATCCCTGAAGACTCATGTAGTACCCAGAAAGGCAAAAAAATATTCGATTAACGTTACTCTTCAGAGCTGGTTTCGGTTGTTAGCTACGCTTAGTTTCTACTGAAACTTTCCTTGTAGTTTGACTAGAGTAAAAAAATGAGAGCTAAAATCTTTTAAGCAAGAGACTCCCCAGGACTGTTTATTAGCGAAGCCACACTCAGCTAAGCTAACAACAAAAATGCGGTGTAACTGGTTCTGTGCTGTGAGAAATGCTGTCTTTCGAAAATGTTAAGGTTATAGAAACAAAATAAAATATATTAAAAATTCACGTTCTTGATGTTGCGACAGAGCTTCTCTAAACTCTAACAGATGCTCAACGCTCCAGGGGCGAAAGAGAAAAGCGCATCAGAGGAAAAACATCCGTCCACACGAGCCTCGCTCCCGGAGAGGAGCCCGTCACCACGGGTCTGAGTCCAAACAACACACCGCCGCCGGCCAGCGCCGCTCTCTGCGCCTCTGGGAGTGCTTTTATTGGTCAAAAGAAGCATCACACTCCAATGGACCGGTCTAATAAGCCAAAACTACCGACACTCCGACTGTTGGTGACGCTGGCTAGCACTGAGGCTAGCTGCTGTTCTCTACCGCAGATCCTCGCTAATGTTAGCGGCTCTGGCTTCTGTTTTCTTTCGAAGTAGAGCAGCAGCAGCCATTAGATCACGACATTGTTACCGAGACGAGCCCCTGAAAGCGGAGCCTCTTTCCTCTGTAATTCTAGCGCTGAGAGCTCGCTCGGTTCAGTCTGAGAGTGGGTTCACACTCGGTCGTGTTTTCTTTAGCTTGTTGCTAAGAGCGTCCTCCTCGTCCACAGACAAAGTGAAGGGGTGTTTATCAGAGGCGGGGCTTAAACCGCACCTCGCTGGATTCATTCTCAACACAGGATCCGCCTGAACACGACTCCGGGTTTTCTGGAGCCGACTCCTTCTCTCGACTCATGGCCTTCGTCCTGTTCATTTGACCGTTTGAAAACTAACGGTTGTTCATAAAATGAGATACGAAGAAGCCATTTCTAAGACAAATCCCCCAATGCATTAACGTGTATTAAATGTGCTACACTTTCACCTTCATCAAGAATGAGTTGACCGTCACCTGCCGTTTGAAAGCCTTCCCCTTTAAATGGATGGGATTATTACTAAGATTTATGACACAAGAAACAGCCTGTCTGAATTAATCCATTGACACTGTCTTCGGAACACTGCAGTTTCAAAGTGGAAATGCTTAGCTATGGTGCTGAATGCTTAGCATATGATCTTCAGTGTGTTTTCATATTTAATAACACAACAGGTTAACATGGCAAAAAAAGCCCTGGGTCATTAACAAAAACAGTGTCAGAGCGTGAATATTAATAACACAGTACGGTACTGACAGTCAAAGTGGTAAATTTGTTTTGGACTCTCGGAGTCGTTTGGCAAGAGTCGACCCAGACGACAGACACGTCCGGGTAGAAAATTCATTTCATCTGAGTCGACTCACCAAACACTATCTCCTTCTCGAGAAACGTCACTAGAACTTGAGGCTAGTCATGTTTTTATCAACAACAAACAGGCTGGGTTTCCAATGGCTCCGTGCTTCCTTATTTTACTGTATAGGTCATTGAACTGTGGCTGTGCTCATTCAGCTCACAGTAGAATATTTAATCAATATATTTATAAAAATAAATATAAAAGGCACAATTTTTCTAGATGTAGCTAATTTAGAAGGACAAACTAAGATGTACAATTCTGGTTTCAACACCCTGTTAGTTACAGTTAGCACAAGCAATAAGAAAAATAACACAGTAAGTTAAATAAAAGAAATGTACACAAATAATGTTTATGAATGTGTGAGTGTGTGTCGCCCTGCAAAGGACTGGCGCCCCCTCCAGGGTGTGTTCTGGCCTTGCTCCCATTGATTCCAGGTAGGCTCAGAACGCACCGCAACCCTGAACTGGATAAGTGCTTACACACAACGAATGAATACAGTTTTTATGTATATCCTCAGTTTTTAATAGCAGCACATGGCTAATTAGCCCATGGTGGCTAACATAGGTGAGGTATGCCGATAGTGAGGAAGTTACCAAGGATTCATTCATTCTTTCACTGTCCGTAAGCACTTATCCAGTTCAGGGTTGTGGTGGGTCCGGAGCCTAAACGGAATCACTGGGCACAAGGTGGGATCACACCATGTAGGGGGCACCATTCCTTTACGAGTCAAATAAAAGTTTAATAGAATCACATTAAATGTGGAACATGTCAGTTTTCTCTTCTGTATGGTGTTGTTTGCAACATTCACCGATTACTGGTGTAAAATGTTCTAGCTCCTGCAGAAGCAGAGCTAGTCAACATTAAGAGCAAAACTCAGCTGTGGTTTTGACCAAAATCACTACACACACAGTCCTAAACTTCGTCAATCTCTGTGCATCATAACATAAAAGTGTATTACTTACTCTGGGTGTTGTTCGATTATTTACAGCCTGGATGCTAACCTTGCTGGCCCTGAGAGGCATGTAGTTCTAAATCGGGCTGGCCTGTGGCAGCATGGCTGTAGTAGATGCTATTCTCAGCCCTCTAACTGAGAAAGAAGGACCCAGCTGTCTATTTTTAAGGTAATAAATAACATTTTGGCACGAATTTCATGTTGACCCCTAAGCAGCTGACTCCCTCAAAGCTCAGGAGCCTGGATGAACACTGGAGCTCAGGAGAGGTAAATGCTCTGTTTGGTCTTACACATCATGATGGACACTCACATCTGGTGGCTTTTGTGGCAGCCTGAAAAGCCTCTGAGTGTCCTTGACAACCTGTATGCTTCTTCCATGTATGGGGATATTATGCTCATGTAAACCGTTTGACTGAAATTGTATTTAAAGACTTAATTTCACTTGGCCTGTCTAAAGGACCGGGGCTTTGATACTGTATCTCACATGCATGTCTCTGAAAACTTGCAGAATACTTGCAAATGAGAATGAACCAAATGACCTTTGAGGATTTTAAAGATCTGTGCTGGGAATATAAAAGTTATAAAGCTAGTAAAGAGCACATATTAATGTCAAAGCGTACTATAACTGTTGAACAAAGCTCCCATATCAGAACGGTTTATTATAATAATCGATTTAAATTTGCTTTATAATGACAACATTGAGTGTAATACTTTTAGCAAACACTTCATATGTTAGGCGGCACGGTGGCGCAGCAGGTAGTGTCGCAGTCACAAAGCTCCAGGGGTCTGGAGGTTGTGGGTTCGATTCCCGCTCCAGGTGACTGTCTGTGAGGAGTTGGTGTGTTCTCCCCGTGTCCGCGTGGATTTACTCCGGGTGCTCCGGTTTCCTCCCACAGTCCAAAAATACATGTTGATATATACAGGTGGATTGGCGACTTGAAAATGAGTGAATGTGTGTGTGTCTGTGTTGCCCTGTGAAGGACTGGCGTCCCCTCCAGGGTGTATTCCCGCCTTGCGCCCAATGATTCCAGGTAGGCTCTGGACCCCCCCCCCCCGCAACCCTAGAATTGGATAAGCGGTTACAGATAATGGATGGATGGACTTCATATGTTAGCAGTGTTGGGGTTCCCTCTTGTGGCCATGATTGGAACTACATCTGATCTGTATTTCTTATCAGTACCTGTATTTCTGGACATATTGACACCTGAAAAAGTATATCATATGCTACATAAATGTATACGTTTTATCAGTGTAATAAGGAAAGTAACACTAATATGTCAGTGTATCCAGTACTTGTGGTGTGATGTAAAAAATAGCTTCATAGAATTTATTTCATGTTTAAATGGTAATTATTCTGTACTGAAAATATTGATATGTCATAGTGCTGTTTTGATGGTGTTTTTCAGAGGTTTATCTGCAAATGCACTATTCTAAAGAAACCAAATCAAAATGGTGGTAGTAGGAACCACAGGAATATGGGGCGTAAAGGCAGCAGCCTCAGCACACACACACACACACACACACACAACGGGACTTCCCTTTTCGTTCAGCTCATGGATGGCTGTTACACCTCCCATCCACCAGGAGGCACAGGCACACAGAAGCAGAACCCTTCTTTTAAAGTTGAATGGTATGTCTCCCAAATTTGGGGACATTCCACCATAAGTAATCTGAAATAGCAAAAATAAGTCAATAAAGAAGGATTGGCGCCCCCTCCAGGGTAGGATCCCGCCTCGCGCCCAGTGATTCCGGGTAGGTTTCAGACCCACCACAACCCTGAACTGGATAAGTGCTTACAGACCATGAATGAATGAATAAGTCAGTATTACCCACCTATGGAGTAGGAATAGAGCAATATCCTCATCTTTGTTCATGCTTTTAAACATTTGGAGTTCTCTCCATTGTCTAAAAACTCCAGATGCCTTTGCTCTGTCATGAGCCAAGAGAGAGAAAGCCTGAGACACGTGTTTTTTTTTTTTTTTTTTAGCAATTTACTGACACTGGGTTTTACAAATTTTATGTGAATTCATATTGATTCGAGGCGGCACAGTGGTGCAACAGGTAGTGTCGCAGTCACACAGCTCCAGGGACCTGTCTGTGAGGAGTGTGGTGTGTTCTCTCTGTGTCTGCGTGGGTTTCCTCTGGGTGACTGTCTGTGAGGAGTGTGGTGTGTTCTCTCTGTGTCTGCGTGGGTTTCCTCCGGGTGACTGTCTGTGAGGAGTGTGGTGTGTTCTCTCTGTGTCTGTGTGGGTTTCCTCCGGGTGACTCTGTGAGGAGTGTGGTGTGTTCTCTCTGTGTCTGTGTGGGTTTCCTCCGGGTGACTGTCTGTGAGGAGTGTGGTGTGTTCTCTCTGTGTCTGCGTGGGTTTACTCTGGGTGACTGTCTGTGAGGAGTGTGGTGTGTTCTCTCTGTGTCTGCGTGGATTTCCTCCGGGTGACTGTCTGTGAGGAGTGTGGTGTGTTCTCTCTGTGTCTGTGTGGGTTTCCTCCGGGTGACTCTGTGAGGAGTGTGGTGTGTTCTCTCTGTGTCTGTGTGGGTTTCCTCCGGGTGACTGTCTGTGAGGAGTGTGGTGTGTTCTCTCTGTGTCTGCGTGGGTTTACTCTGGGTGACTGTCTGTGAGGAGTGTGGTGTGTTCTCTCTGTGTCTGCGTGGATTTCCTCCGGGTGACTCTGTGAGGAGTGTGGTGTGTTCTCTCTGTGTCTGTGTGGGTTTCCTCCGGGTGACTGTCTGTGAGGAGTGTGGTGTGCTCTCCCTGTGTCTGCATGGGTTTCCTCCGGGTGACTGTCTGTGAGGAGTGTGGTGTGTTCTCTCTGTGTCTGCGTGGGTTAACTCTGGGTGACTGTCTGTGAGGAGTGTGGTGTGTTCTCTCTGTGTCTGCGTGGATTTCCTCCGGGTGACTCTGTGAGGAGTGTGGTGTGTTCTCTCTGTGTCTGTGTGGGTTTCATCTGGGTGACTGTCTGTGAGGATTGTGGTGTGTTCTCCCTGTGTCTGCGTGGGTTTCCTCCGGGTGACTGTCTGTGAGGAGTGTGGTGTGTTCTCCCTGTGTCTGCGTGGGTTTCCTCCGGGTGACTGTCTGTGAGGAGTGTGGTGTGTTCTCTCTGTGTCTGTGTGGGTTTCCTCCGGGTGACTGTCTGTGAGGAGTGTGGTGTGTTCTCCCTGTGTCTGCGTGGGTTTCCTCTGGGTGACTGTCTGTGAGGAGTGTGGTGTGTTCTCTTTGTGTCCGCGTGGGTTTCCTTCGGGTGTTCCGGTTTCCTCCCACAGTCCAAAAACACACGTTGGTAGGTTGATTGGCGACTCAAAAGTGTCCGTAGGTGTGAGTGAATGTGTGTGTGTGTGTGTCACCCTGTGAAGGACTGGCGCCCCCTCCAGGGTGTATTCCCGCCTTGCGCCCAGTGATTCCAGGTAGGCTCTGGACCCACTGCGACCCTGAATTGGATAAGCGGTTACAGATAATGGATGGATATTGATTCGAAGGCATATTTTGAATCTCCGATTGAAGACAATAAACCAATGTTAATCAGGACTAAATTTCATAAGAAACTGAGAAGATGACAGGATGACTTTTTTTATTTATCATTCTTCAGTATTTTTACAACTTTAGAGATGCTATACATATATGACTCTTCAAAACAAAGATTGCCAGACAGCATTGATTTGTCCACAACCCCAAAATATACACACGAAGAAAAATGTATCATAAATTAAATTAAACACAACACACACTAAAACAATCACTCACTCTTTCTCTTTCGCTCTTACGCATTTATCCTCAGAGTCCCACAGGGACCTGGGAGTCCTGTCATGTTTAAAAGCACCAGGTTCCTGCCTCTATTTTTGTATTCTAGTCTCTGGATATATGGGGCTACTGGGGCAGACATACACGGCATATATCATATATGCACATTCAAGTCAGGCCACACGCAGACAAAAGGCACTGCCAGCAGGAACATGGCCATAAAAGAGCAGCAGCCTCAACACAAACACACAGACTACTTTATTTTCGTTCTGCTTGTGGCTGGGTGTCAAACCTCCCATCCACCAGGTGGCAGACCCATACAGTGGCAGAACACTTAGGGCAGCACAGGGGCAAAGAGTGGTGCAGATATGTGAGTTTTCTGGTCATTGGTTCCTATCATATGTCTTTCATCTAATACAGTGTTAAATTAACTGTTACAGTGTTCATTTGAGGCATATTAAAGACATACTCCAGCAATTTTCAACATAATTTTGGATGAACATTTTTCTCATCCAGTTTTGTCCACAATTCTTTTAACTGTTAATCCCTGCTGTTAGCTATGATCCCTCCAATCACCTGATTCTTCTTCTGAGAAGCGTTACGTCTACTTTTGACCTTCCAAGGAGAGAACGCTAACTGCCCAGTTATGTTTAGGTGACTAGCATCATGCTAACTGAAGTGGAGCTACACATCCAGAGGACAGTTTTGACTTCAGCTCTCATTATTCACAAATAAATTGCATGCAAGTTAATATGTTTTTACCTGTCTGTGCTACAATGGCTGCACGTAGAGATTGGGTTGAAAATCACTGGAGATTTCCTTTTATTAAACGCAGGTTATTGGACTGTTTGGTAAAAACCTTAGCCTTGTCCAAACCCAGACTAAAAAGCCCCTTCCTGACATTCACTGTGGTGATATTTACACAAGAACAGCAGTCTGTTTGGATTGTCCCTGGCTTCTAATGAGTTTGAATGTGCTTCTGCATTGGGTGAAAGAAGGATAAAACACAGGTGTCATTATCAGACGGCACAATTTAAATAGTTAGAATCCACTCATTAGACCTCTTCCTTTCTGTGCTTTCTAATATAACATCTATATGACCATAGACATTGTGATGAACCACCTACAGTGTCACAGACTGAATGTAATGACACACACATCCTGCTGCACATAACCAGTGCTTAAGAAGCATACACACTTTAAAGCGACATGAAAAACTTCCTTAAAAGGCTTTTTTTTGTTTGTTTGTTTTTTTTTTTTTTTTCAAAAAAAGAAATGAGGGGAAAATACTAAAGCCTCTCACGCCCTCATCACAGAAAATCAGGATTATTATATATACCGGCTGACCACTTGGTGGCCTATGTTGGTGTGCAAAATCATATAGAAGTCTCTACAATACACATGATTTACATCGTCAGACATATCCCCTATGGCCCCAGGATGGGAAGATTAAAATAAAAATACTAGGGGTATATGTCTGGATTAACTTTGGTGTATTATCCACTATGGTGTTTCTCAGCTTATGAAAGACAATCCGCAGCATCTCTTTGCACAAGCTAGGTCATATCTCACAATTCTCCCACAGACGAAGCGCTGAACTTGGAATCAGATACAGATATAATAGAGGACTCTCCTTTTATATATATATTCCCCTACACTTAACGATCACTGGATTAGGAACACCTACATTGTATCTACATTCACTGTCCATTCTATCAGCTCCACTGACCACACAGGACTTTATAGTTCTACAATTACAGGCTGTAGTCCTGTAATCATTTCTAATCATTTCACCCTGGGGTAAGAAAGTATGCAGAGAAAGAGAGGGACTACAGCCTGTAACTGTAAAACTACAAAGTCCTGTGTGGTCAGTGAAGCTGATAAAATGGACAGTGAGTGAAGATACAAGGTAGGTGTTCCTAATCCAGTGATCGTTCAGAGTTTACTGACCCAGAAACAGCATTCCTACTTTGAGGTCATCTGCGAAATAAGCCTGATTAGCCCTCTGACCTGTCGCTGTTATATTCTCTATTAATAAATGCCCTTTTCTTATTCCCTTCATGATTTCATTACAGATCAGAGGAGATGTTTGTCGAGTGGTAGGTGCAGAGCTGAGGCTGGGAGCTTCCAATCGCTTTCATACCACACCAGAACAGACGAAACATTCCCTTTCTTTGACTACTCTCAAACACGAAATGCTCTTTTGTAACAGTCTACACGAATGTTAAAAGCTGATTCACATTTCTGTAGGATTTTTAAAAAACCATCTGCGTCAGGACATGCATTTAAATACATTAGGCTGGAGAAAATCATCCCAGATCTTTTTTTTTTTTTGTTTGTTTCGAATGTACACATGCATGTTTATATGGATGATATACAGTGGTTGGTGCCTAAAAATCATCTATCGAACCTTTAATGAGACTTTTTTTTAAAAAAAAAGACACATGGTCATTCTTCTAAAGAAGAGGGTTTCTATTGATTTGGGCGGTGTAATCATGACTGAGGGATGCCTACGTCGAATGATGTGGTGATTCCTCCCAGGAGGGTGAGATATCAGCTGAGATACAGTACGTTCACAATGTTATTAGGTAAGAGCTTCCCAGAAGTAGAGAGTATACAGTAAAGTGAGTGAATGACAGAGTATTGATTTTTTTTTTAAACCAGCATGTGATCTATGGGTTCGACCTGGATTTTCTCAATTAACTTTTGTTAACCTCCGTGGACAGTCCTTAGCCTTAAAAGGTGAGCGACTCACACGTCTCTTCCCCTCGTCCTGGATAAAGAAGCATGTGAGCTGCTAGCACAGAGAAAGATCGAGAGAGTCATGCTTTAAGTAACACTTGCAGTAGCAGCGATAGCAGCAGCATCGTAAAGAAACGTGAAAAGCTGACTTAAACACAAACAAGCAAAGGAATTAAATCTCTTTCAAACAGTGAAACCACGTCAGTCAGTAACACACTCTCTTGTGTGCTGTTCGTCTCCTGAGAGACTGCTTTTGATTTGATTGGTTTCCCCACACTCGGTTTTTTCTGTCCTGCCATTCTCCTACCACCACCTCTCCAGTCCGGGTTCAGAGCTTGTGGTGAGGTGAGTGGAGGTGCGCCGTGGGCTTTTAGAGAGTCCTGAGTGGAGGTTTTTGAGTCTGTTGATGAGTTTTAGGAGTCCGTGGGTGAGGCTGCGACGCCAGCTGTGCTCTGATCTCAGTGAACAGAGAGGACCCATCACTAGCCGGGCTTGCTCTGGACCTCTCGTAGAGCCTCTAAGAGCTTGTTCTTGTAAGTTTGGTAGCGCTGCTGCACTTGTTTCACTCGATCACTCTCCTCTTTCTGCAGGATAGCCAGGAAGTTCTGAAGCTCAGGAACGGAGAATGCATGCCACTAAATATCAGAAAGAGAGAAATGCATTAAAGCATTCAGTTCATTGTCGATATGTGGAGACCCTAGAGGTGATTTCTGACTTTTAGAAACAAGCAAACGACAACTTTTCTAGTTTAAAACCAATAATATAATTGAATATTTTTAAAATCATCATTGAAAGTGCTGTTTGAACTCAGTGAAGATGATTTCACTGCTTTTAAAACTGCACTCTAAATGTAACACTATGATTTTATTTATGTGGAATGGCATTTTCATGGAATGCTTTGTCAAGACGCCCCAGCCTCGCAACAGCTGTTAACAACCCATTAATAGCATTAATACATTCCCACACAACTGTAATAAATAGGTAAATACACTATGGAAACATAGCATTTTCAATAAAAAGAATTAAATAAAAATATAATATTTCATGTGGAAATGTCATCCAAAGTTTTAATTTAAATTTCCCTTTAATACATTTAGGTTTAGTCTCAAAACGAAAGCTTAAATTCAGTTATTCCATTTACAATGAAAATGCATTTCAGAATTTTTAATTAAAGTGTTCCATGTGACCGTGCAACAACTGCACGGCAAATGATCATTAAAATGTTAATATGCATTTGCATTCAGAGACAGTGAGTTTGAAATATAATTTTCAAACTCAAAACCGTGCTAGAAAGGTGTCAACATTCAAACGCTGAAAGGGAAACAGCACCTCTACACTTTGCGCTAACACTATTAGCCCCTACTTTCAAAATGCTTGTGAAAATGAAACAGCAGACTGCATTTTCATTTCCCTATACCTCCCCAACTGTCAACCAACCTGTCAGGGCGGGGCCAAGACCACCCTCGTTATTTTAAATGAAATAATTTTCCTCACAGCATTCAAATCTCAGTGTAAATGAAATGTCAACAGAAGTCTATGAAATTGCAAATGTAAATGGAGTTATTGAATGTGTGACTGGGAAATTTACATTCAAATGTTTACTTTGTCATTTGTCAATACCTTTATCCTATCTCTTGTTTTTATTTAGAATACATAGCACTGTTAGTTAACACACCTCCACTTCCCCAGTCTCATTTTCTTTGAGGACGAAAGAAAGGTTCTCCAGATCCGGACCAGACACCAGACGGAGATAAAGTGGGTGCTCAGAGCCCGCCAGCTTCTGGAGGAGATCTAACACGAGAGAGAAACATGTACATCAGTGTTGTGCTGTATTTCAGACAGAAAATTAAAATCCACACCCAACAGACATACAATATATTAGTCACAGAGTTTCTTCACTTTCATAATTGGTCATGCTTAAAGTGTAGACACACCTACACTGACGTAGACAGACTCTCTCTCTCTCACACACACACACACACAGCTGCTTACCCTGGCCATCCTTGTGCGTCCGCCTGTAGAGGGCAAACTTGCGTGGATTGTCCTTTACCGTGTACTTCGTGAGCAGGCCCTGGATCACCTCATTGACCGTGTTGATGCTGCTGACGTGAAGCTGCTTGACTGTGTCCGTGGGCATGTAGAAGGAATTGTGTTTCTCTGGACCGTCAGCAGCTGGACTCCAGTCTGGGCTCTTCCCATCCACGGACAGCACAGTGACCGGTCGCCGCAGGTTCAGATGGACCTTGATAAAGCCTGTGTAAGTGCCATCTTCAGCCTGAAAAAGAACAGAAGAACAATGATTTTAAAAAGTGTACAGAGTACAGATTCGACTGTAGGAGGTACTCCGTTAAAAAATGTAGCAACAATACACCAAATGATCAGAAAAGTCTATTATTTTAATAGAAATTTGAATGAACATCAGTTTTAAAGAAATATTTTGTTACTTCTATTGAGTGAGATTTGAAAATATGCTTTTTTTTTAATTTATAAGCATCACATACTGTATTTTGTGAAGATTATATGAATATTGTAGTGTTAAACAAATGCTCCAAACAAGATAAAAAAATATATTTATGTTGCTAACAGGGAAGGACAATAGTTCAGTATCAACATATAATCAGAATATAAAATGTTTCAATAACAATGCTATGATTTTTAAGCACATTCTCAATATTTCAATACACATTATTTACAGCATCTGTCACTGAATGACGGTCATTAGAGGGCGCTGTCATCAGTTCAGCACTCAATTTAAAAATGAGTTTAAATAATATTAATATGGAAAAAGCCAAGAGGATGTGATTTGATGATGATGTCATGTTCTTGGCAGTTTTTCTGGGGCTTTTTTTATTGTTCATATAGATTTATATCGTAAGAAATATATCGGGTTATAAATTTTGCCCGTATCGTCCAGCTCTAGTTGCTAAATGTGATTTAACACATTGTGATCACATATGATTTCCAGGGCCATTTGGTACGGAAGTGGAAAGCTAGGTTCCCTTAAATTCAGCTAAAACTCGTAGGATATGTTCACACAACAGGTGGAGATTGGCCCAAATCAGATCTTTTTCTTTATATTTGACAGAGATGTGTCATTTGTGCTACAGTGTAAACAGCAGAAAAACACCTTGAATGTGACTGGGATATTTAGTAATATTTAAAACTGAAATCCACTCATACTCATGGCATGTCATGACTCATGACTTTATGTTAATCCGTCTAGATATCTCCCATAATTTCACAGTGCTGGGAAGGAAAGATGGACAACAGTGAGGAATGTACAGGGGTTGGACAATGAAAGTGAAACCCCTGTCATTGTAGTGTGGGAGGGTTCATGGCTAAATTGGAGCAGCCTGGTGGACAATCTTCATTAACTCCACACTGCACCAGTAAGACCATGTGCATCCAATGGTTCAAACATTGTGTCCTGAAGGTGGTGCCGTGTATCAGGACGACAATGCACCAATACACACAGCAAGACTGGTGAAAGATTGGTTTGATGAACATGAAAGTGAAGTTGAACATCTCCCATGGCCTGCACAGTCACCAGATCTAAATATTATTGAGCCACTTTGGGGTGTTTTGGAGGAGCGAGTCAGGAAACGTTTTCCTCCACCAGCATCACGTAGCGACCTGGCCACTATCCTGCAAGAAGAATGGCTTCAAATCCCTCTGACCACTGTGCAGGACTTGTGTATGTCATTCCCAAGACGAACTGATGCTGTATCGGCCGCAAAAGGAGGCCCTACACCAGACTAATAAATTATTGTGGTCTAAAACCAGGTTTCACTTTCATTGTCCAACCCCTGTATTTTGCACATATGGGTGCGGTTATGAGATCTTTTCTGACTAATGTTGGATATAGTTCACATTAAACAGACAGTGTAAAGGTGTAAACAGATCTGTGTCTGTTCTTTTATCTGCTGTGTGAACACAGCCATGGGTTTAGATTCAGATTATCACATGGGGGTGGGTGGGAAATTGTGCACTCACTAGCTTCATTCCATTTTCAGAAATTTTGGAGTTGTACTCCTCGATCTTTGCCTTAATCTCTTCCTCAGAAAGGTCCTTTGTGTTCTCCTCTTCATCCACTTTAGTGGTGTTCTGAAACAGAGTAAGAGACAAAAAAAGAGTCCTTTAATATTGATTACTGGCTTCACAAATCTTTACTTTACACAAGTCTTTACTTACAAATGGTAAGGGAACATGCAAAATTCATTCATTTATTCATTCATTCATTGTTTGTAACCCTTATCCAGTTCAGGGTCGCGGTGGGTCCGGAGTCTACCCGGAATCACTGGGCGCAAGGCAGGAACACACCCTGGAGGGGGCGCCAGTCCTTCACAGTGTGCAGACATTTTTATTAAAATTGTACAATTTCATTGTGTATTGGGTATAATTCGTATACAGTGCTTTTAAGGTTCCTTTGGGATACAATACAATCCCACGTCAAGAACATTCAACTAATAGGCTTCTTAAATAAAACAGCAGACTGTTTAAATAGATTTGTGGCAACACTTCTTTAACCAAAATGTTTGACCAAACTTAACTGCAAGATAGAAGGCCAAATATGTTTATATAAATAATTGTGTTACGGTCTAACTGTAACGAGGGTGTGTACTTCTCTCTGTGTTCGTGCTACATCAGGTTTATTACAGCAGAAGCAGTGGGTTTTATTAGTCTTAGCGACTATTAAAAGTAGATCAGTTGAACGTGAAAGCAGTGCAGGCTGCTGTGTCACAGATGGATCAAGCAGGGACACATAAGCTGCTTTTACTGATCTAAAATCACAGGGGACTGTGTGTGTGTGTGTGTGTGTGTGTGTGTGTATATACATATGTAAATGCCAGTGCCAACCCCAGCTTTCCCTTCAGATCCCTTCACTCTGGCAGAGGTCTCTATTCATGCTGAGCTTCAGGTTTGTGTGTGTGTGTGTGTGTGTGTGTGTGTGTGTGTGTGTGTGTGTGTAGCTTGGTGTGCATAGAAACAAAGATCATCATAAGTCATGAAAACCCTCCAGGCTTTGCGTCCATTCACGTGTGGTTACATGTAGATGGACACAAATGGACATCCGGGCAGGACCCCCTTATTGTTATTGTTGTCCATTTCTAGATAATTTCAGGGACATTTGAGTCAGACTCTTTGACTAATGCCAGATTTCCCCAGTGATCTCACACAGGGTTTTGAACTGTTACTCTGGCTTTCAGTTATTGGTTGATAGGTCTTGTGTTGTATGACTGAGTGCCCAGCACTGTTTCCAATAACTGAGTAACTGAGCTGAAGTTTGATCCAACTACTGTTTTTAGATATGTGACCTACACTATGTAAATTTCCAGCTTACAGCAGATAACGAGGTCTGAAAATGCAAATCAAATTTAAAAATTCAACTTAGTTTAAGGCAGTGGTTCGCAAACGTTCACTGCATTCTCCCCATGACAATATTTTCGAGGCCCTCCCAACTTCAACACACACACATACAAGTGTTTTGCTTTGCTTTTTGTGTTCATCAGAGCTTCCAGTGTTTAATGTGGTTATAATTAGGGCATCATGCCTTCAACAGCTCTCCACATTTATTTACGTTTACATTTATGCATTTGGCAGATGCTTTTATCCAAAGCGACTTACAAAAGAGGATCTAACATTCAAACTACAGCACCATTTATACAAATGACCTTACACTGAGTGCAATATGCCACAGGAAGTAATAAGTGCATTAAAGAAAGACTTTCAGTGCAAGAGATACTCTCGGAAGAGCTGGGTCTTCAAGGAGTTCTTGAATGCAGAGAGGGTTTCTGTTGCTCTGATGGTGCTTGGAAGCTCGTTCCACCAGCATTTGATAAACGGAGAGGGCGGGCGCTAACGTATGGTTTTAAGAGTCTATTGAGGAAGATGGGAGCAGAACCAGTGAATACTCTGAAGGCCATCATTAGTGATTTAAATTTGATGCGAGCAGCTAAGGGTAGCCAATGCAGCTCAACTAATAAGGGCGTGACCTGTGCTCTTTTAGGCTGGTTGAATCTATTTATTATCCCCGACTTCTAACTCTCTGTGGTGTGAAGCAGATTTCAGAGGATATTGTTTTTATTTGTTCAAAATGACCTCTTCCACCTTAAATTTTGCAGGTGTCACATGTGTTTTTTTGCTTGTTATGAAATAAAGGGCCATAACACATTAAAACCACATTAAACTAAGATAATACAATGGTTATGAGAGTTTATTAAGGGAGTAAATCTAATAATTGTGGCTTTTGTTTTTGGTCCTTTGTGCCACCGTCTTGCCGTTGTTTCACAACGCATTCAAAGCCCTTTGTTTGAAGTGTGACCCTGAAACATATCAGTTTCAAGGCATAT